>NC_060275.1:23201074-23453919 GCF_021613505.1 Equus quagga | reverse complement strand
TGGATCTCTATCATACTGCTTACTATTCTCTTTACTAAATCAGAAGTCATGATTTCCAATAGCCTATTATAAACAGTGGGAATTCCATCTCACAAATATTAATGAGCATCTTGTATGTGCAAGACAAGGGGATTTAGAGATAAATACAACACAGACCTTGTTTTGAGCACTTTATAGTCAGGTTAATACCGATGCATACAAATAAGAGATTCCAGTAGAGGGATCAAAGCAGAGAGGGAGGTGAGTTTGGTATCTGAGGACTTGGTCTTCCCAAAGAGCACAGACAGGCTTTCTGGGGAAGATGATCCCTGAACTGAATCCTAAAGAAAGGAGACTTAGCCACTTGAAGGGAAGAGTAGGAAACCTCTAAACAGAGGAAACTATGTGAATAAAGACATGAGGGGTGAAGAGGTCACTGGAAGGTACTCATCAGAGATTTGGTATTACTAGTGGGTAAGTAAGAGTCAGCTAGGATTAGTTAGGAACCTCTCATTGGAAGACATCAAATGCCAACTTAAGGAACTTGAATTTTACAGGGAAGGAAGATGCAATTTCTGGCCTTTCTAGAAAGCAGCTACTTTTATCCTTAACCTCTATACTCTTAACCCATCATAGGTAAGAATAAATTCTTGAATATTCCCAAGGAGGAGGCAATTTCTAAAACTTGCAAAGTCAGATATGTAAAAATCAAACTCTCCTTTGTGTCACCATCTGTGCTGAAATGCATCCACATTTCATAAAACTTCATTATATCAAATTCTATCATCAGGCAGTTGTCCTTGTTTTCTCTGAACATGAATTCCTGAGAGTCTAGAAAGGCCCATGGATTCCAGCTAGTGTTTGAAGCATGCATCTCAAACTGAGAGTCAATGCAACGTATTTCAATAAAAAATAAATCCAGACACACACAGATTGAGACATATTACTTGAAAATGTAAATAAATATAAAGGTATGTTTTTCTGTTTTCTGACAGGAAGGAATATTTGATTCATATGTTTAATATGCTTTGCTTCTTTTGCAGGGGTATAAACTCAGCGAATGAAATTCATCATGTAGGGGAATTTCAGAAACAAGTTTCTTAGAAATAGGAATTACAGATCAGAGGGTGAAAGGCAAAGAAACTTAATAGGATTTATCCAGCAGGTAAATTTAGCTGTGCTGATAACTCTGTGTATGTTTAGGGATTTGGAGGAGTGTCGGAGCTGGGACTAACCAGTAGAGATCTTGATCTTATTTCAGCATAGCATCTCATTTGCTGGGTGGCATAGCAAACCACTCACTCCATTTGTAATCGACATTACATTTTATTAAGCATGTTCAGGTTTGGCTGCGGTGCTGAATTGGTCTGGGCCAGGCAGCTCCATTTGATGAAGTCTGGTGTTAACAAGGCTAAAATTCTTTGCTTGGCACCTACAAGAGCCAGCTTTTGCTGATGCTGTATTCTCATTTTCAGGGCATCCTGATTTTAAACATTCCTCTCTATTGTTCCCCCCAAAAAAACGTTGCTCTAGAATTCCTAATATATTATATGCCATAGAGTTCTGATTACAGTCATCCCTTGGCATCCTCAGGGGATTGGTTCTAGGACACACCCCAATGCTCCCCACGCCCGCGGATACCAAAATCTGCAGATGCTCAAGTCCCTTATGTAAAACGGCACAGTATTCACATATTTCCATATGCTTATCTCCATAGAAAAATACACTGAACAATCATTGAAATTAACATGGACCTTTCTACTCTAGGGATAAGCAACCTTGTCCTTAGATAGTGAATATTTTAGGTTTGCATGTCCTGCAGTCTTGGTGACAAGTACTCAACTCTGCTTTTGTAACATGAAAGCATCCAGACAATACGTAAAGGAATGGGCATGGCTCTGTTTTAATAAAATCTTATTTATGGGCCCTCAAATTTGTATTTGATATAATTTTTTACATGTTACAAAATCTTCTTTTGATTTTGTTCCAACCATTTAAAAATGCAAAAACCATTCTTAGCTCATGGGCTGCGCTAAAGCAGGCGGTGGACAAGATTTTGGCTGTAATTTGCTGACCTGAATTTACACTGTCAAATAGTTGGCTTTCTTTCTCATGTTCTTTTGGTCTGGTTTTAGAATTGTCTCCTTTGACAGCAATTTAGGAATGTTTGTTGCTAAAGTGATTAGAATAAATGTCAGTAAAATGTAAGTATGTTTAATCTGCAGAGTTATATTTTGTTTTTAATCCTCACTTTTAGTTATGCCACTAGAAAACCTCCAATGACTCTCTCCCGACAATCACATCTAGTATCAACCCCTGGAAACTTCTGCTGGTTTCAGCTTACAGTATGCTTCTCCCAGGCATGTGCTTTTCCCCTTGTAGCTGGAACAGAATTCCCTCCCTGCCATCTTTCCCTTGAATAATTCTTAGGAGACTTCAAGGCTCCATTCAGTTTTCACACCTCTTTGAAATCTTCACAGTCATTCCCTAGCATACTGACAGGTACAACATATAGTTTAATACCTAATTACTTATATATTGCCACATATACTTTTCAGTTCACTAAGGTAAGATTGATCCTTCATTAATATGTTGGCTAATTCTTCAGTCTCCCTTTGATAAAAGTCTGTGTGTCTTAGCATACACTGGTGTGTAATGTATCCCGATTGGCTGAAATAGAGGTTGTCCTATTCCAAAACTTCCAACTAAATCTTCTTGTTAGATCCTTGTGTGGGGTGTCTTTTATTAGGCTTTTTGAAGAACTGTGGAAAATAACGTGGTATAGTGGAAAGACAATAAATGTTTCAGTTATTCAAACCTATATTAGAATTCTAGCTCTAACAGTTACTGTGTGACTTTAGCAATGTTAAACAAAATCTTTAAATCTGAATTTTCTTGTCTGTAAAATAATGATAGTGATTTGTACCTTGCAAATCCATAGAATAAGTAAAGCTAAATTATATGACATATTATATAGTATATAATAGGCACTCATAAATGATAGCCATTATTAGTTTACTTCAATATGTTGTGTGATAGTGTGGAAATATGAAGAATATAAGTGATCATATATGTGATTTGGAGAAAAAATTTAGAATTAAGTGAATCATGTATTAGAGTAGAGGAAGAAACAGAAATAGGCAGCTTTGGGATTTTTTTTTTTTTATATCACTATATGCTTTTTCCCTGTGAAATTTCATTCTTACTTGGGCTTTCAGCCATATTTTCGTGTGCTGATGACTCTCAAATTTACGAGATTACTCAGAATTTCATTCCAGATTGATATATCCAAATAGTTATTCAATTTCCCGTCAGACATCTCAAAATCAACCTAGTAAAATTTGCACTCGTCTTCCTTCCAAACCCCTTCCTTCTCTGGTGTCTTTAGTTCGGTCAGATGATGCCACCATGCATTCAACTGTACAGTCCAGAAGCCTGGGGATCTTTCTTGCCTCCTCCATCTTGCTCATATCTCCTCACCCAAAATACCCAATTATGCCACAAAACTTCCTCTACAGGAAATCCTCAGGAAAACCCTCATTCCTGAAAAATCCAAAATACCCAATTAATTTGAATTTCCAGTCATTTTACCTCTTCAATATCTTTCTCATCTTCATTTGTTGTCATCACCTATATCTACTGATGTCAATTTATTGTCCCTACAAAGTCCACATTGGTTTGGATTTTATTTTTTAATTTTTAAAAAAAATCTGGCCATGTCACTCTATTTAAAATGCTTCACTAAAGTTTAATGGCTTTTAGGACAGAGTCTAAATTCCTCAGTTTGGCCTAAAAGGCCCTATGTGATTGAGCCCCTGCTGCTTCCCTCACCAGCCTCCTCTTATCTCATGATCTTCCTTGATCTCTTGGTCCTAGGCACACTGGTTTTATTTTATTTCTTGAATGGACAACATTTCTCTCAGCTCTAAAGCCTTGTCCAATTGTGTTACTTTGGTATTGAGTGCCAGCACTTTCTTAAATGTGTTTGATCTTGAAAAACTTCCTTTCCCTTAGAAAATATACCTCCTAAGTGTATGTCATCACCTTAAACACTTTGCTTATTCAATCTCTTGTATAGCACTGGGCTGGAGTGGATAATAAGCCAATGACTGACCACTTCTGTTGTTGAGAAACTAAAAATCATTCTGCAGGTAGCATAGTATATTGTTTTGGGGTATTTCCCACTGAGTACCTCCATGTTTGTCATTCATTCTGTTTCTATTGCTGTATATACAAAGAGTATAAAACAAGTGGGTCCTTGTCTGTCAAGCATGTTGAGTGATAAGAAGCTGGTCTTCTTTCCTCTCTACTTCTAGTCTTACACACAGGATGGACTCTGTGTCAGCCATCACATCTCTAGGAAGCCTCCTCTGGGAAATATCAGTAATAAGAATGTTTTATTTGCATGCTTTTTTGTTGTTTTGTTTTCACATAATACATCTCATGGGATGATTCCAACAAAATCAGGATGTATATAAGGCAAGTGGTTTTATTAGTAGTATTATTTCATTTAGAAACATGTGACGACACCATAAGGTATCCTCATAGAGTTGGCATCTAGTAGACACCAAACTGGGAACCAAGTAGCCTGAGAGCTGGTCTAACACTTTTCCTCTCTTATCACGTGAACTCCTCTTTCTTTCCTCTCTGTTGCCCAACAAACCATGAGTTTCCATAATTAAATCAGTGAATGATGTGGTCACATCCAGGTGGAGGAGAGACTGAGTATCAGCTGAGAGCAAACAAAAAATACACATTGGCTCCTACACTGATGACTTTATATCCAACCCTGGGAAGCCTACTTCATCATCACATTGCTTCCAGAGCACATGAAATCATCATCCTAATTAGGACAGAAATGTTGGGAAGTGTGTTGGTGTTTGTGCCAGGAGGTTAAGCTCAGAGCAGATGGATTCCAGACTGTTCCAGAATAGATTATCAGTACCAACACTTTCCAAATTGGTTTCCCTTGCTTCTCTGCCAGCCTTTTGCAATCAGACTGTAAAGTTTTAACAACCCTTGCTCCTGCCACTGACTGCCAAAGTTTCTGTTTATGAAATAAATTGCCTATATGTTTAAGAAATATTACTTAATCTTATTATTAAAAATAAAATGATTACTCTCAATTGGTCAGGAGGATAATCTGTGCTAGAATATGAGTTACAAACATTATAGATCTCTTTTGAAGGTGACCTAATAAATGTGTGGTCTTCAGTCAGAATTCTGGGTACACTTTCCATAACTGATAGGTGTCATTCTTCAAAGATCTCTAAAGAAGGAGATTGCTTAAGGTCCAGCAGCTTCCTGCTTTTCTGAGAGTAAAGAAAGGGACACCCAGTAACCAAATCTTTTCAGTTGCACCTAAAACTAGTGAGAAGTTACTTCTGACAACTTTGGCAGTTACGCCAGCAATTTATCTAAGATAACGCATTTTGACATCTACCTTGAGGATAATACCTCAGCCCTGCATTCCTTACAGAACCTGAAGTTGTGTCTCACTTTTTCTTTTTCTTTAAATATGTCAGGAAAAAAAAACATGAAAGAGGAAAATTGGCAAACATTTTCCCTGTCAATAATGAAAACAAGACCATAAAGACAGCTCCATGGTGAATAAAAGTCTTGAATATAAAGCATGCTATATCTGAAAAGTCTCAAATTTCAACAGCATGATGACATAAGTGTCTCTATAATGTATCCTCAGCTGATGGTATCAAGGGAACATAAGACATTTGACAAAATAGCAACATAAAAATGAACATTGGAGTATGTCATCTATAGTGGCAACTAAGAGAATACTATTTATGGGTGAAAACCTCTCCCTCCCTTCTTTTGCTCCATCTCTAACTCAGCATTGAATTAAAATGAAAGAAAGGAAAGTAATTTTCTCCCCTTTCAGCAGAAAAATGCCATGGAAATGTCAGAGTTCTTTCCATGTGATCACATCTCTCTTAAAAGTCGATAGCTGCAAATCACTGAAACACTAACTACATTGGAAAATATTAATTACTAGTGAAAGTATCATTTTCAAGAAATGTGAGCTGGCTCTGAAGCTTTGAAAAGTTGATCCTGAATGGAGTGTAACCTGGAGCCACTGAAATTCTATGCAGGATCCTTAGGTTTTGATGGATTTATGTCAGTGATTGACAGATTTATGTAACTCTCTCTTTCTGTCCTGCCCTCAGCTGACATCCTTTGAGGCCTCCATTCATTCCCAAGCTTCCCTGCCATTTAAGCATACTCGTCATTCTCTTTTCAAGGTTCAAAGTGATGGGAATGCCTCCTTTGGAAAATGACATTCACAGATAAGACATGGAAAGAATGGGCCAACTTGAGAAGCTGTTAAGTCTGTTCCCTGGCTATAGGCAGAACTGACTTCATGGCATGCAAATCAATATCTATTCACACTTGAAAGATCCCTGTGTCAGGTCTGGATCTTTTTGTATAACCCAGAATCATATTATGTTAATTTTGTTATCAGAAGGTCTCTTTTCATTGATGATCCCCAAATGCAACATATGCCAATTCATTTTCTGTGTGTAATAAGACGGTGAATGGGGCATTTTTAATTATCAAGGAAGTTTGAGGACCATCAGAGATGAGTTCCCTTAGATGATTATTAAGGAAACCCCTGCTAAGAGCCCATAAACATTCCTGAAAGGTAGCAAAAGTGATCAGGGCAGGGGATGGGAATGCGATGGGAAGAAGCTTAGAACTGGATGTAAGATTCCGTTTGTTTAAGTAAAAAAAAATACATATATATATGTATATATACCATGATATATTTTTCAAAACTAAGAAGCTGACACTGGTGCATTGCTAATAACTAAATTCCAGAGTTTATTTGGATTTCGGGTTTTTCCTCTTTCTGTTTAGAATTCAAACTACAGTACCACTTGCATTTAGTTCTCACATCTTCCAGTCTCCACTGGTCTACGGCAGTTTCTCATTCTTTCCTTGTGTTTGTCAGGTGTAAGTTCTCAGTTTTATTTAGACTAGACTTTTGCATTTTAGTACCTGAAAGTGAATCATAGTTCCTTACCTAAATAAGATTGTTCTTATAATTGAAAATGACCAGAAAGCCAGGGATGGCACATATGTCATGAAGGGGAAATTGAAGAAGACGTGACAGAGAATGTTAGAAGGCAGTGTTTGCAGAAAAATAAAGCCTTTTCTTGCATGTACACCCATTGGGCTCGGCCCACTTGGTAAACCAATTACATCCATGTTAGGAAGGGAAAAGAAATGATGGCCATCCCAAGTACCAAAAGACAAGCCTTTAGTATCTATTACAGCCAGATACTATGGGACATTCAGAAACAGGCCAGCCCTCAAAGAATTTATAATCTAGTAGAGGATATAAAACGCATATCCATCTAAACCAAAATACAAACAGGTAAATGCTAAGGCAGTTTGGAAAAAAGTGTTATTTGCCCTTGAAAGGGAGGAAAGAATATAGGAAGTTAAAGAGGATGAAAAAGTACTCTAGATGGAAGTTTCCTGGAGGCGAGGGGAAGGGTGGTATTTGATTCTAAGCATGGGAACAATAAAGCCTTGGGCTCATTCATAGAGGTGGGAAGGGTGCTGCAGAATAAGAACCATAAAGGTTATTTGCAAGAGAGACCAGGAAAGTAAATTGATTAGAGGTTGATTAAGGGCTCTAAATACCTGGCTGGGCTAATGACTTTTTCAATAGCCAGTAGGTTGGCCTCAACAGAATTAGAGTAGGTCAGTATCATGGTCAGAGTTATGCCTTAGGATGGTGAGTCTGGCAGGGGGGTGTAGTGTGACTTGGAGAGACAGATAAGAGGCTAGAGAGGAGACATTAAGAGGGACCCCAAAAATGGAGAATAGTGAAGTTGAAGGTGATCATTCTTAATAATTCATTTTCTCATTAATTGAGGACATAACATTATTTGTAGAAAGTGGGAATGGAGGCTACTGAGTATATGTTTAGAATAAAGGATATGAGGAATGAGACAGGGGCTTAGTCAATCAGAAGTTAAACATAAAGACCACTGAACCACATTGAGAATCCATTTGAGGTAAAGATGTAACATTTTAAGAGACCCAATCAGAGTAGTTTTTGTGACACTTGTGACACTCCGGTGACACTTGGCTCACTCTCCCCTCTGTACATTTGAGAGCACTTTTCGTACCCTCTTCTTCCCCTAATCCAGTTTGGGAGGGGAAGGGAGTGGGTTGCTTGTTTGTTTTTTATTGTCTTATCTTTGCTTTCTAATCATGCTCTGATTTTTTAAATGACTAGTGAGAAATATGAGTTGTTTTTTTCCTAAAAAGGACAAAAAAATAACAAGCATAAGTAGTGCTACAATTTGTCAGTGAAGCATGAAAGGAAGCTTATTTTGCTTACTGTTTGAGGCAGTTTACAATCCTAGGTTTTAATGGACTTGATTTTGAAAAGCTGACTGCCAGATCAAGCAACTTTTCATTCATCTGATCACTTTCTATATAGCCTAAGGCCTGGCTCAAAGGTATGACAAAATACCTAATATGAGAAATTTAATTTTATGACAGCAAATCCATGCAGGTTATTGGACAAGGAATTATAGGGAAATAATTCCAATAATTATATTAAATATAAAACTGTGCAAATATTTTACATTACAGATCCCTTAGCCATTAAAGTAGTAGGCTTGCTGTTATTATAAGTTTGTAAGCAAATATCATCACTGATTCTTATTAGAAGGGAAATTCCCCATCACTGCTACCATTCCTGAGAATAGAAAAATTATTCATAGAATCATGAAAACCGTGATGAAAGAAACTTTACAAATCACCGAGTCCAGCCTCTTGGCAAATCACTTTTTTTGAACCATAGTCACAGCCTTCATTATTACATATGAAGTGATGCAATAAACAACTTGTTTTGTATAACCCCTTCCGTGGTTGAAGGCTATATAGTAACATCCTCATTATATTTAATCAAAAAATTCCCCCCACTAACTTCAACCCATGGGTCCCAAGCTTTCTTTTGGATATGTACAAATAAATTTAATAATCACTCCTAAATCTCCTCATTAAATATTATAAAAGAACTTTTATTCACTTACTACATCATCTTTGCAAACTAAACAACAACATTTCCTTCAACCATTTCTCAAACAATACAGCTTTATTATTCTCAGTATCCTTGTCATCTTCCTTGGAACAATCTTTAATTTCTCAGGTTCCGTATAAGAGTTCAATGCTCAGAAATGACATATTTCTCCAGCTGTGTTCTCATATCTTTTATTCTCTAGGTTGTGTTATATTAATCCCAGCTGTTGTTGTAGCTTCTTTTCAGAGGCCCCTTCACACTTTTAATTCAGACAGAACTTTTGGTCAACAAATTCCCTAGATAGCCTTCAATTCAATTGCTGTCAAGATAAGATTCTCTTGTTTATATTTATCCGATTGATTTTTTTGACTCTAAAACTAAGCCTTTACATTTATCTCTGCTACATTTCATCTTTTTGTCCATTGTTTTAATCTATCAAGAGATACTCTTGACAAGTTTGTTTTGCTGAAATATATTGTACAATTTGTTTGGAATGGATACTCAAACAAAACATCTCATACTAGATATGCTAGAGATTATCCCAGTTTTTTTTTTTTTTTGCCATCTATTAATTTGACCATTTTCTTTATAAACATATTGAACTTGAACGCAACCAAGAACAGAACTCAGTACCACTCTACTCCTTCTGGATCTTTTTTTTTTTTTTTGCAATGGCAGCATTTGGAGCTCACATTGTTTGAAATGTTGCCCCTTGAGTATGAGTGATCCTATTTATCAATATCCTTTAGATGCAGTTGTTCAACTTATTATAAAAACAACTAACTGTACTTTCATTTCACCAATATTAGACTATAAAATAAGACATTATCAGAGACTTTTCAAAAATAAAAATCATGTTCAGATTTCCCTGATCTACTCTCTTCTATAAATTCTTATCCTTACTATGAATAGGGAATCTATGTCATGAAAGCCAGAAATGACACATGGATCAATTTTCTCGGTGTAAAATCTATACCTGCTGTCACATGCTTTTTTCTGATAACTTTCGTTTTTGGAAAGACAAATACCTATCAGCAAGAACCAGTATAGCCCCCCGTCACAAGTTAATGCCTAGGTCTCGATTATTAAAATTCTTACCTACTATGCTAGAAGGAAAGATGCCAGAAGCTAGAATGCTTGGATTAAGTGGTTACTTCTCATTGGAATTGTAGAAGTAACTGAAAGGGCCAAGAAGCACCCCCTCCCCTTAATATATGTGAAGAAAGCGAGATCTCCATTGGTTTTCAGGTTTGCCAGTCAGTTAAACGGCTAAGGCAGGTAGAGAACTATCTCCCACTTCCTGGTCTGGTGTTCTTTTGGAAAAACCCTGGATTTGGATATTGAATTTTGTCTGGTTCTTGTCTAATTTTGGACAAATCCTTTACCTCTCAAGCACTAACTCTCCTTATCTGAGAAGTGAGGAGTTTGGATAGTTATGAACAAAGCTTCCAAATCTGGCTTTCTATTTCATTCTGGGAGGGAAAAGAGGGAAGCTACAGTAACTGCAGAGTTCGACTTCTTGCAATTCTTGGTATTGCTGCAGAGGGTAGCTTATAATTAGGGGCTCTGAGACTCTGGTTCAGTAACTACCAAATGATGATGATGTCTTGACTATATTTAAATTAACCTATCTTCCAGGGGTTCAGTAATAAAACTGCTGCTTAGTGAAATCTCTCCATAGGCCTATTTGAAGGTTACATATAGTAAGTACATAAGCAGCACAATTCTTTGGTGAGGAGAATTTCTTCTCAAAACTTTTGTTCCTGAGGTGATTTGGCTTTCATTTTCATTTTAGATTCTTTTTTTATCAGAACATTTTGAATTACTCTTTAGCTATAATAAAGTTGAGTTACATTAGGGTCATAGTAAATTTTTTTCTAGCCCCTCTTTGCAATGTTTTCCCTCTGTCCTAAGTAGATAATTTGGGAAAAAAATAAATAGCTATATTATGTGACCTAAGTATGTACAAAATGAATGAACCATCATTTTCTGTACTATCTTCAGGCACTACATGGGAAATGTTTTAGTTAAGAGCTATAAACAAGAATGGAATTTACATTGGCCTCTGCATTTATACTGAAGACCAATTACTTATTTTAAGTTTCAAAGCATAATTTTCTAGCAAGGGTGACTTTCCCAGAACTATTGCTTCTCTTTCCTGGCTCTTTGCACGCAAGTGTTGGTCAGATGAAGACTGGGTGAAGGGGTAGTGAAACAACCACTCTGCATGGCCAACCTTCAGGATTGTTGTCTCTGTGGATGAAATTTATGGAGCATAGCTTGTGGCTACTGAAGCTAGTTTCTCACTTACACTGTCGACATTAACTACTGCTGCCTTTTTTGTTTAACTTTGGTTAATATGTTTAGACACTGCTGGGATTCCAAATGCTGAAAATCCAGCAAACTGAATTAATCGATTTTCCTCTAACAGGATTGTTCTGTTGAAACGGATATTGCCACACCATACTGTGAGATGCTTAATACACACTGCTGAAATAACTGCACTGGTGATGAACTTGAGTTTGAAAGGGCATTAGACCTCTGTTTCTGAAGGCTGCCAAAGGAGGAAGGCGGTGGCAGAGTTTGGGTCTCAGGAGGGCTCATTAGATGAAAATTAAGTGAGGAAGTCCTGCCTCTCTCCCCTCCCTTCTTCCCCTTGCTCTGCGCCTCAATCCTTTCTGCCCAAAGTTTACAACCTCACCCGGATGCACTTTCTGTGCTTCAGGGTTTGGCCACAGGCAGAGCAATTGAGTGATTGCAAAGAGGAGTGCATGTTGGCCTGAAGAATATCGTACTGACCATCTGATCAGCTTGGAGGGAGAAAGGACACTTGCCATTGCACACCAACTTCTGTTTATTTGGTCCCTCGCTACTCCTTGGCAATTTATTTCCATCTGGACATAATTCAAAGTGGGAACTTGGATGTTTACGGAGCTCTTTGCTTTCGACCAGGGTCGTCTTGGAGTTGATAATTATGATACTCAGGGTTTTCTCACACCTTTCTTTTGAGAAAGTACTCATGCTTCGTGTTCTGTATCTAGAATTTCTTGTATTACCATAAAGGTGAAAAACAGCTCATCTAGAACGATACTCAATTCCAAGTATTAGAAGTTACCTTCCAAATTCTGTTATTCTTGGTTAATAATAAAAATCTGTTTGCCACCCCGAGCACACTCACAGAAGAAAGAGATTAAAAGTAGATTAGGCAGCAAAAAAGAAAGAGGTCAGAAACTAGGCACAAATGGGATGTAAAATTTGTCTGTAAATACAAATACTCTATAATCAAGGATTCAGAAATACACTTTTCATTTTACTTTCTACCACCTTTTTGAATTATTCCTCATTTTCTCCTACTAAAAACAAAACGATCTCGACAGGAATGCACAAGATCCTGATAACAGTTGTTCTATTTCAACATAAATACTCAGCAGCTGAGAGGAATAGATTTTTCTAGAATAGTGAGTGATTCTAAAACTTGAATGTGTATCAAGAGCATCTGAAGGGCCTGTTTAAACACAGATTTCTGTGCTCCACCCCCAAATTTTTCAGTAAGTCTGAGTGGGTCCTGAGAATTTGCATTTCCAACAAGATGCTAGGGATTCGCATGCTACTGATGCAGAGTCCACTGTGAGAAGACTATTCTTTGTTAATAGACCTATCCATACAGCTGGCACTGGGCCAGTGGTCCATTCGGAGGACTCGAAGCGGTCCCTTTCTTTCCATCACTGTCCCTTATTATACACACTTCCTCCACAACCACACTTTGATTAGGTGACAAAAAGTGATCAGACCAGGAATATTTGTTCATGATTACTCTCCCTTCTATGTATCCAGTATCCTTAATGACAGATCTATGTTTTAAATTAACAAAGGACATGTACAGAAAATAAATTCAGCAACAAAACATAGGGACTCCAATTCATCTAACGTGCCCCAAATACTTGTTTCCACTTCTCTCATCTTCTATCCCAGGGCTCTGCGAACTACAACCTGAAGGCTGGCCATTTGCTTTTGTAAATAAAATTTTATTGGCAAACAGCCACTCTTTTGCATTTATTTAGTGCCTGTGGCTGCTATGGCAGAGTTGAGTAGTTACAACTGAAAGAGAAAATGAAAACTTTGTTGCGTGATACTGGAGTTGTGGGTGAGGAAAAAAATACTAAAAACAGTAGAATATTTTCACCACCTGTTTCCTTAGGTTCCTAGAGATAACTCCGACTAGGAGGGAATAATCAGCAGAACTTATCTTTCCCTTTAAAATCACATCATTCTTTCATCATAACAAAAAGAGCATTAGGAAGTGAACAATGAAAGCAGATGCATTCTCTTTCAAAGATGCGCAGCTGGGAGAGGCTGGAGCTTGGCATTTGCATTATCAGGAGATCTTCCTTCCTAATTGTTTTGTTTCTGAGGGGTAGAAGAGAGAGGCACAGGATTATAATTGTCCCTTTATTGCTTTCTTTATTTTGTTCTTCCAACAAGCAGCAGACAACCGTGTTCTCTTATGTGGTTTAATCTCATTACACAGTTTCTCTGTGACTGAAGCCTTAAGCTAACAGTTCATAACGGGATTACATAGATTGGTTTATTTTCCACAATTTTCTGAACAAGGTTATTCAAGGATACTTCCTTGGGTAGTATTCTTTCCTCTTATGGGCTATTTTCTTTCTCTACATTCAGGTCTTCCCATTTCAATTTTTGCCTCACATTCTTTTCCTTTGCCTCTAACCTGCAGTTTAAGAGATTTTCTATAAGAAAAGACAGTGCTGGCTCTCTGTCTCTCTTAGGCGAGATTGCTTTAAAGCTTATCATAATGTCAGCAAGGATTTGAGCATTAATCAGCAATGCACATGTGTGTATTGAATACACTTGGAAAGAGGTTTATGACAAGAAAGCCAAACAAGGTTTCTTTTGAATCTGTTGCTTTTCTCAGAAATAGTAGGTTATACAAGAGCAAATAATAATTTCTTATGTAATGAAAGGAACTTAACATAGACAGTAAATCACACAGATGAGATTCCGTCAATAAAGCATGTTTTTCCAAATGCACTCCATTAACCAAGTTCATCCTCATAAATTGAAACAAAAGTTAATCACAGGCTTGCATCCTGTAATTAAAATTCCATATATAAATTAATTCAAATAAAAATATCCAAATATAAATTAATTTTTCTCTTCTGCTTTTGCACTCCCCCTGAGAGTGTAACACAGCATCTCTTCTTGTTACACAGTTTAGTTTAGAGCAGAAAGACTCACCTTTCAGTCTTGGTTCTGAAAAATGGCTAGTGCCTCAGCAGCTTATAAAGGAGGTTGTGGAAGTTTAGTTCTGAGAAAAAATATCCTAGTATTGGTTGGGAGTTCATTTTTCTCACTGAAACTGAAGTGGGGTTTGTTATTGTGTATTCGCTGAGGCTCCTCTTCTTTTGCTGGAACAATCTTATGAGTAGATTCAAGAATCAGAAGCCAGTGGTTTCAGTGGTATTACAATCACATCTATTGCTTTGGTGACCAAAGTACATGTTTACACTTGCCTGAGAATCATAGAATATTAAAGCTGGAAGCAACATTAATATTATTAATGGTATTATAGGACAGGACCTTGGGAAACTGACTTCAATTAATCAATAAACCTATATCTGTTGAACTTCTATATAATTATGACTGTGCTGAGAGGCAAAGGAGTATAGGTGGCCTTCACCTTCTTATAAAGGGGACAGGACACTCAAAGGCTTAAGACATAACTAGGCAGACAGAGAGATGCATGTGAAGCGACAATTGGTTTATGGGGAGACTAAGTATTATGTGAGCTCAGAGAAGGGAGAACTATGAGCTATGGCATCTTTTTGAATGACGTAAAACTTGAGAAATCTTCTCAATTATTTAGATTCTGGGAAAGAAGCAGATATATTAATTCATTTATTCATCCATTCAAGAACCATGGAGTACCCTCTATGTGTCTTCCCATATCCTCTGCCTTTCCTTCTGTTACAATAGAATATATTCCCTGCTACTAATTAAGGCCAATCTTCAGCTTAGAAGCTATAATCCTAAACTCTCTTGCCTTCTCCATTGACATCACTCTTGTAATTCCCACTCCCTCTTTCCTGTTTCATTAATTTCTCTCTGTCTACTCCATCAACATACCAGAATGCTTCCATGTCCTCCATTTTAAAAGAAACAAACAAAGCCAACAAACTCATGATTCTACATCCCACCACAGACATTGCCCCAATACGAGCTCCTCTTTACATCAAAGCATCTTGAAGGAGCTGTGTCCCCACAATCTCCATTTTTTCATTTCCCATTCACTCTCAGCCTCTCCCATCAGAGTTTCACCTCCACTACTCCATCAAAGTGGCCCTTCTCAGGGTCATCAATGACCTTTACATGCTCAATCACAATGTCAGTTCTCATTGCCCATCTTGCATCACATCCCAGAATCCTTTAACACAGGTGATCACATTCTTCTTGGAAAACTTTCTTTACTGCCTCGCTCCCGTCTCTCTCATTTCCTGAACCTTTCCTGTTGTATCTTCTTTACTAGTTTCTTTCCCTATGCCTAACTCCTAAATAGTTGATATAAACAGAGCTTGCTCTGAACCCTCTTCTCTCAGTATATGTATTCGCTCTATGTGATCTTGATTGGTTTCATGGTATTAAATGTATTCAGAAGCTGATGACAACCAAGACGTTTCCCTCTAGCCCTGCCCTTTTCCTGGCAGTCCTGAAGTTACCCAACTGTCTACTTGACATCTCCACATGGATGCTTAATAAACATCCAAATCTTTGTCTGGAACACAGTTCTTGATTTCTGATCACAATCTGTTCACCCTCCAGGTGTCACACAGTTGGAAAGCCAAAAACTTTACTTCCCTCTTGATTTCTGTCTTCCCACATTCAATTTATAAGCAAATTTTCCCAGCTCTACCTCCAAAATATATATCCAATCTGTCCACTTTCTCCATTTTCATGCTACTTCCCTGGTCTAAGCTATTAACTTTTCTCTTGGAATACGACAATAGCCACGTCAATTCTTCTTCTTTTTGTTCACTCTGTCTACTCCCAATCTTTTCCCTGTTCAACAACCAGAGTGATCTTTATAAAACCTAAATCAGATTATGCCCCTCTTAAAAACATTTGGTCCCTCTCCACTGTGTCTGAAAGCTAAAGTCCTCACTGAAGTCTACAAGGTCTTACAGGATCTGGCGCCCACCTTGCACCTCCAAACAAATACTAGCCATTTATTTCTCAGTCCATCCATGTCACATTGGCCTCTTTCCCGCTCCTCAGACATGCCAAGTTGTTTTACATTTCAAGGTCTTTGTCTTGTTGGGACAGATTTTTATATGCTTTCTTACCTTTAGGTTCCCATTTTATATCTTACCTCCTCAGAGAAGTCTTCCCTGACTTTGTACATTATCTTAAGTAGAGCCCCAATTATTTTTTTATTACACCATAATTTGTGTCCTTCATAACATTTTCACAGTGTGCAATTAATTTGTGATTTTATTTGACTATTTGGCCATCTTCTTCCTCCATAATCAACGTCCACAAGGGTAAGGACGTGGTCTGTTTTGGTCACTGCTGTATTTGGAGCATCTAGAATAGTTTCTGGAATGAGGTGGGTGGTCAGTTAATACCAGGGATGATTAAGATGCCTGTACAGTGCCAGTGATGTCGGGAGTTCTAGGGAGATGGGGAGACATCCACACTGCCTTCAAGTTGCTGACGATCAGTCAAAGGATTTACTTATTCTCCTTGGACTTCAGATTTCTTAAATGCAAAATGAGCAGAGTGGGATAGTAATGTGTTGTATATAAAAACAGGAAGCAATCTAAATTATTTTGCTGCATAAAGTCAGCGCTGTTCACTTGCGCTTCTCAAATTTAGCCCTGCAGAGAACAACCTCTTTATTTCTGTAAAGAAAAAACACAGTTCAGGGACAGGCCCAGAGGCGCAGCAGTTAAATTTGTGTGCTCTGCATTGGCTTCCCAGGGTTTGTGGACTTGGATCCCAGGTGAGGACCTACACACAGCTTACCAAGCCATGCTGTGGCGGCATCCAGCATATAAAATAGAGGAAGATGGGCACAGATGTTAGCTCAGGGCCAATCTTCCTCAGAAAAAAGAGGAGGATTGGCAGTGGATATTAGTTCAGGGCTAATCTTCCTCAAAAAAAAAAAAAAAAAAAAAAGACCATTCCACTGACTAATTGTTGAGAGTGAAAGGGGGTGGTCTTCTTAGGCTTTTGTACTTTTCTGGCCTTTGAGCTGGAGTTCGGAAGTGTACCTGATCATTAAGTGGATTGACACCATCCACTTGCTCTCTCTCCTTTCTCTCTGACCAGTGACACTCAAGTGTCTTGGGTCAGTCCCCCCTGCTTCTCTCTGCATTCCAGCAGACTCCCTGGTGCCCTATACATTCATAGTTCCTCTGACCTTCTCTTTTTCTTTCAGGAAACTTTGGCATTCTGTGTAATTCGATGCCTCTGCCATGTAAGATATTTGATGTGCTTACGTAACTTTCTGAGAAAGAGTATTTACCTTTAACCTTTCCAATTCTCATTCTCTATCTCCACGTTTGAGATTGTATCAACTATGGAAAATGTTTACATCTTTCCTTTTGCTGTGAATTCTTCCTAAATTAGAGCATTTCAATTAGGGTGACCCGGGAGACTGTTTTTTTTTGGTTCTAAAGAAAAAATCTTCAGAAATCTTTGCTCTGTGCTTATAAAAAATTTAGCATACTTGGAAACTTTCTTTTATTCCGAAATTCCACACACAATTGTGATCATTATTAGGAAAATATTATGCAAACCAGTGCAAGGGGACACCATCTACTTCCTCTTGCACTATAAGCACAGTGTTCTTTTAAATATGTCACTGCTTTACTGGCCATAGTCTGACATATAGTATTTGTTTTTCAATAAACTAGGCAGCCATGCCTGTTATAAACTGGTTTTCATCTGTGGGGAGCCACTTCACGTAGTCATTTAGTACCAGCAATTTTGTTAATACCATGGGCTTGTAGGCCAGTTATAGCTGGTGAATGTGCCTTTCTCCCAAGTGATAAACACTCCCTCCCTCTACCCCCCAATTTACCAAAATGAAGCTTTAGCGTTCTGGGAGAACAGAGGTGTACAGAGGAAGAAAGGGTCCTAGCAGTTTTAAAGGTAGCAAAATGAAGAGAGAGATAATCCTGTTATTAATGGAATCCAGTCTTTCTTTGGTAGAGCTACCCTGGGCTGTGGCCTCTTTGCCTCAGATTCAGTCGCTCCATCGTGCTGTGGCCCTAAGGCTGCAGGTTTTGTTGACGTTAACCTAGGGTGGGCATCTGAGAGAACTGGATGCCATGTGCCTATTGTGTGTCAACGCCAACATATGGGCAATATTTAACCACCCAAATCCTGGGTAAGGATTTCTTCCACTCTCTGAAGCCATTCTTTTTTAATTGTGTCTCCAAACAAATATATTTAAATTGGTGAAGCAGTGATGATATTACTACGAGAAAGGAGATCTAAAAGAAAAGTTTCCAATAATTCTGTTGTTTCAAGAACTGGAAGACGTCCTTCAAGTTCTTGCAAGTATCTTGCAGGAGAGCAGTGCATAATCCACCAGTGAGTCTATCAGTGTGTTATGCTCCATGTTTTCTTCTAACTTCGTCCTTGGCATGATGCCCTTCCTATTTGTTGTAGAGTTCTTCTTTAAAAATGGAAAAAACACCCACTCACCCACCCTTGAATCTTTTGTCTTTGCCAAACAGATTTATGAAATTGCTGTTATCAAAAAGATTTGTTTTTTTTATCTGAGTAAACTGTCATTAAATCCATATGGAAATGTGGACATTACTAAATCTTTGTCAGTCTATGCCCAGATACTGGAATGCGAGACTCACCAATGATGTGAGAGGAGATCACATATGAAATAGTTCCAATTTAACAATTAAGAGAGGATATGTGAATGAAGTCTATACAGGAATAAAAACAATATGCTTATCCAAATACAATCTTAGAAGCCTCATCAGTTAAGACTGAATGGAGACATCTATTGTGTGTTTGGACAGTCCAGGGGTTAATTCGTCAAGAGGCTTATATACTGTGATAGGGAAAGGCTGTGAGTTCTGGGGATCAGATTCCTTAGGGCTTGCATAATATAGGTGTGAGGGATTAGGAGGCAAAGTGTCAGTCTTTTCACTTTATTCCGGACTATGGTCATGCAGTCTTAGGCAAATGACTTTGTGTTACTGAGCCTTAACGTCCCCATTTGTAAATGAGAATAGCAATAGTGCCAATATGAAGTTTAATTAAGATAGTGCTGATAAAATTATAAAGCACAGTGCCTGGCATGTAATAAGACACGATGGATGCCGTAATGTCAGAAAATGAATGAAATTGAGTACAATGCTGCTTAGCTGAAACCAACTAAAGCTGACATTTATGAGCTTCTGAGCAGACAGTTTGGTATAAATCCCTGAGGACAGTTACTATTTTCCCCACTTTGTTAATTTTTAGAGTATCTTGAGAGAGAAGCAGCAAGCAGCTAAGACTTGGACCAGAAGATGGTGGCACTGCAACGAGTGATGCTTAAGTATTATCCTCTGATTCCAGTGAACTGACTACCACGTACACGGCAAGCCACCTACACATGACTTTAAAAGGCTGTTTAGTTAGTGTTCCAAGTGACCTCTGAGCAATGCCTTCTTACCAGTATTCTAGAAACACGTACCTGGAGGAAGTGCCTGAAGTCTAGAAGTTTTGCCGGTTTGGGTGCTGTGTCCTTAGTATGCTATTTCTAGCTGTTCATTTTTGATTGATCCTCCCTAGTGTTGCACCCTGGGAAAGAGGCCCCTCACACCAAGCTCCCCCGTCTCCTGACACCTCTCAGGTATCTTAGGCCATTAGCTTTTTTGAAGGCCTATTTTCTACACAAGCTTTGCCCTGAAGGGAGGGGTGAGAGAGAGAACACATTATATTTGTTCTAATAAAATGCTTTAAAAATAAATTCATTGGGGGCACTGTTTTCTAACTGTCATTTATTGTTGCTAATGTGTGGTTGTTATTTAATTGTATGTTTATATTAAACATTCCTCATGCCAAAGTGATAGCCACAGGCTTGACTAATAAAGAGAGAGAGAAAGAAAGAACAACATAAAAGCATTAGGAGGAGAATGCATGAATAAATGGAAATCAAACTGGTTATTTGAACAAGAGGTCTCCAAAATGGATAGTTTCCAGAAAAAGGCATCACCTTGCACAGCCCATGGTTCTTTTTTGGCCCTCAACCAATAGATACTCTAATAGGGTATTGTTCTTTTCTTCCCCTGCTTTACTAACTGAAGCAATCCTAAGTGAGAAAAATTAAAATGCTAGCCTTATTTTGAGGCCAGCCCTTTTCCTCATGTCAAGATTGGGTGTCTGGCTAGTTTCCTCAGAGCAGGAAGACTTCCCAGGGGCTTGGTATGTGGGGCTTGTCTGTGCTATGGCTTCCAGTCTCAGGCTGTGTTTTACTAACTTTGTCACCATTTGTCTGAAAGAGAGGTATATTGGGTGAATTGTTTTTCAACTCAATGCAAATTAGTTTATGCTTTGAAATTTGCTGATCTTCTCACCTCAATTGGGAAAATGTCTGACTATATTGATTGGCCAAATGAAGAACTCAATGAGGTCAAGTGCATTTTAGGTGCTTCTTAAATTGTCCTCAATAATCTCCTTTTTAGAAAGCTGAGTCTTGTGGCAATTGTGTTAAGATAGAGGAAACATCCTCAGTCAGGTTCTCTCTACCTCTAGGGTCACTGGCTACAATCTAAAGCCTTTGCATATATAATTTCCCCTAGAAGAATCTCCCATGCCAACTCCACCAGGTAACTCCCATTCATCTTTCCAGTGTCAATATCAGCGCCATTCCTCCTGAAACGTCTTTCCCAAATTCCCAGTGTATGCTGCTGGTATTTACTACACCTGTCGGAGTGTTTACTGCACTTCTCTTTAGGAAAACTTACAGTAGTCCCCCCTTATCCGCCGTTTCAGTCACCCAAAGTCTGGAAACAGATGATCCTCCTTCTGACATATCATCAGAAGGTCAATAGTAGCCTAACGTTGTCACAATGCCTACACCATTCACATCACTTCATCTCATCATGTATGCATTTTATCATCTTACATCATCACAAGTAGAAGATTAAATATAGTACAATAAGATATTTTGAGGGAGAGAAAGAGAGACCACATTCACCTAACATTTTTTAAAGTACATTGGTATAATTGTTATATTTTATTGTTAGTCCTAATTCCTAATTCATTTCTACTTCCCCGACTACAGTGTAAACTCCAAGAAAATAGGGACTGGATTAATTTTTGCTCATGCTCTGTCCTCAGTAGTTAGCACAATGCTTGCCACATGGTAAGCAATTAACAGGTGTGTAGAATGAATGAAACTAAAGTTCTACAAGTGTGAAGCCTACTGGGTTTTGTACTGAAGATTGACTTACACAGGGACGAAATGAGGAGCCAGAGTGAAGCTGGACCCAATGGAATGAATGTCAACACAGTGGCTGCCAGCGAAATATCTCTTTTGCTGTTTAGGGAGCACCTCTTCACTGCTTCAAAGCTGAAATTCCTTTTCCACTCAGGGAGCTTTCAATAATCTTAAAGTAAACTAAAATTGAACCTATTAGTCATTTTATTATGGCTTCTCCCTCCTTCTGTTATCCTTCTTAATAAATACATCCTGCCTTCTCAGAGTGTAAATTTTCACATTCTGATTGTGAGCATGCCTGTGGTTTCACGCTCCTGTTTGTTCTTCTCTTCTGCTAATGATCCTTATAACTGTTTTGTGCTTATTTTTATAGATTGCCCAATCTTCTTTACTAGGTTGTTTATATTTCTAAAATCATCTGCTTGATTGCACTTCTCCTTGCATTCCTGCTAAACTTAATGGTCTCTGCTGCCCTTTCATTTCTTAATTTTAACTGAGATGAATTTCAATTTCACTTTCAGGAACCATTTCTGAACTGTGGAGTTTTCTTTATTTCTGACCAGGATCTTCCTCGGGGACAATTTTAATTTTTCTAGTAATTAGAAATCAGTCATCTGCCAGTATACTGCCATTTCTGCCAGTAAAAATAAATGAAAGAGCATTATGGATGGTAGGACTTAAAATTCCATTTGTTCCAAATTTTGTGTATCTGTCTAAACACACATTTGAGAGCTCACTGCATTTGGGGCTCATCAGTAGCATCCATTCAATCTCTTTATCCTAAATCTAGAAACATCTCTCTACCAGTCCTTGAAGGAGTAAGCAACACCAGTGAGCAGGATGGTTGAATGTGGCAGTAGGAGGTGGGCTGGCACTTAAGATGCCCAAGTTCTTTTCTTTTCCTTCTGCAGAAAAGCCAGTGCTGTCTGTGGCAGGACCAGGGCTGGGAATAAGGAATTGTCATCTTGACCCTGCTGCTAATCAGCTGTGTGCCCTTAGTCAAGTCAGTTTCCCTTTATGCACCTTAATTTGTCCATCTGTAAAATGATGGGGCTATATTAACTTAATTCAAAGCTCCCACATGTGCTAAAGATCTAAGAAAATTGATGACTTGTGATCTTTTAGCAAAGGAATGAATCTTGATTCATTTGCAACAATATTCCATGGTTTCACTGTCAAATTCTAGTTTCTGAAAAAGATAAAACCTGTCTTAGAAAGCTCCACCCCAGAGTTCAGCTTTCTTCCCACATGACCCCAGCGAATGGAACAGCCCCTGACTGTCCTCTCACCACACCGTAACTCACAGCAATAGGATTCCACATATGTTAGAAGGTACAATCACAGAACAATACGGCACTAGGTGATATCAAACCAGGAAGAGGATGAAGAGAAGAGAGAGCTTTGACGCTAGCACAGCTCCTCACTTCCAAAAGGAACTAACTGTGAAAATAGAGACTGAGCCACAGAGAGAGCGTAGAACAACCCCACCCACGTCAGCTGGTTGGAGCTGAGACCCTTCGCCAGGCACGGCATGCATGAAGATGAAATTGCGGTATAAGGGGGATTTCTTTGTTTGGCGAAGTCACTCTCCTAGCATTAAACATCTCATTAAGTGTCTTCCTTAATTTTAGTGATGTCCAGAAGCTTTCAGAGATAATCTGAGCAGTCAGTGAACTGATGTGTCTGCCAGGGCGTGAATAGCATAGATTGTTCAGTGTTTGCCCTGGGTCTATCAGCAGCAATAAATTTTAATCGGTTAGGCACTTTTCAAGCAAGCCACTGTTTGCCAAACACTATTTTTGGCAGGCATCTGTAACAAAGCCTAATGCATTATGCATATTATTTCCACAGTATTTCATTGTATTAGCACATGTAGTATTTGTATGGTATTTTTGTAAATTCATTACCAAAGTATTATCATATTAATGACTGGTTTAAAAAGTATTAGAAAAAATATTAATATTCATAGAGTATACATCATATGGTGGGGAAATGGGAATCATCTATTATCATTTGAATTTCAGAAAAATATTAGCATGTGTATGGGAAAAATAACTTAGACAAGTACACAGCAAACATGAAAAAAAATAAAACTTTGAATTACTTTGATGGTTCCTTGAAGACTAAATGTTCAATTTCAGAATTGTAATGACAATCATTATTACAGATTAAAATTATAGTGAGGGATTAGTTTTATTCAACAGCATAATTTAGCAGTGGAGAACTGGAAAATTTATTTCACTTCTCTATGTCTTATTTCTTTGATACCCTGATCTACTAAATGATGCTTTCTCTCTTCTCCTCCTCTCCTGTTTCCATCTTTCCCTGAAGTACAGAAGGCATTAGGCCTTTGGACATTGTTTAACTCTTTCCTTGCTATATGCTTAGAATGGGAAAAAGATACACCAAGGTAAAATTATCTTTCTTGACTAGAAGCTACTCCAGTAATTCAACTCTCTGAGGAAGTGTAGGATTCAGCTCTATTAAATGGCTCTTGTCATCCCTCTGACTATTCTTATAACATGGCGCCATGGAAATTAGTAATAAATTATTTTCTCTACCTTACTGGAGATTGTATTTTTTCCAGTGGTTTCTAACACCTTGATTTGTCTTGTTCCTCTAAATTTGACAAATAATGTCTGGAGCATTCTTCCCTTTAGAAACTATTTTCCAACACAATAGTTTCTCACTGTCAGAAAATGTTAGGGCTATTCTTCTTTTCACAGGTCTAGATTCAGATAACACCTCTCTTCAGGAAGCTCAAAAATCTCTGCAAGTATTGCTATCCATTGTTTCACAACAGCCCTTTGATGTAGGGCAATTTGTTCTCTCTGCTATTAAAAACAGGAAAAAATTATCTTCCAACATAGCACTATGCGGGGCAACAAGCAACTTAAAGAAGGCTCCATTTACCCTCTGGAAACATAAACCCAAAGGTGTCATATTTGAATAGACAGAAAGATAAACCGCACCCACTCTACAACATAGTATAAAATTACTACGTGGTTTAAATTGGAAGAAAAATTAATTCTTTTTAATAAGACTTAATAGATTTATAAAGGTAATTACACTTTTTTAAAAATACAATTGAATTATCCACATTTCTGTAGACTGTAAGAGTTGAATCTTCATTCCATTCCATTCACAGCTGTTTAGCCAGTACAAATTTTTCTTCAAAATTTCTACATAGATCCTCCTTCCTGACTCATGTTCCATTCTGCCTACAAAAAAGTCAATGAGACCTTGACATCGCTGCTTCCATGTTTCATGTGCTAATTCTTAACTAGAATTAAGCTCCCTCTGGGCAAAGATCAGTGCTTTCTTATGCTGCTTTCCCCAGAGCTCAAAGTAATACACTAGGTATATATGGCACTTACCAAACACTTCTTGCTCATTTTGTTCTCAATTTTTGTGCTTGAAATGAAAAAATCCTGAATTTTAATAAAATTCTTAAGAGCTTTCGTCAAACTATTTTCCTTTGAGGAAAAAAGAAGTTAGATTATTCAGTCAGAAACTGAAGATGGTAAATCCCTCAAATTAGTTGTTTTATAAACATCTGAAGGAAACTTCAAGGTAAAGAGAAAAGAAGAATGTTTTATAGATAGATGAACAGCTTCTTAAAAAGGGGAAAGAAATCAATGTCTCCAGACCATTTGACACAGTCTCGCTGCCATGTAGTAATTTGAGAAGGGATGCCTAAGATAAAAAAGTTCATACAGGAAGATATTCTACCTGCCAAATTTTCAAGTTGTTGACCTCATTATCACAAGCACCCTGAGATGCTTAACAGCTGATCATCTAAAGGAAATTTTTGTAGTTTTGAGTTAGAAAAGACCACATTTACATTTTCCCTATATTTTTATTCTCAGAGACTGAGAGAAGGAGGGTACAAGAAATTATGGATTATTAGAGTTTGGGGTAATTCATCATCCTTAGCAATGCTCATTAAAACAAGCCTATATGGTATTTGTTCTAAAATTTTCCTTTTCTTCCTGAAACTATAATTTTTTAAATCCTAGTCACCAGCTAATTGTGCTTCCAGGCCTTCAGTCTTCCTGTGGAGGAATGTACACTCTTTAGTAGCTGATTCATGGTTTGGAGATATAAGAAAACAGGAGTAGAAGAAGCAGGCCATGGCTGTGGCCCCTATACCAAGCTTTTCTCTCCTTGCAAAGTTTAAACTAAATCAAAGCATTTGGTAATTGTTGACCTACCCTCTATCCCACCAAGAAGAAGGTAGAGACCACGAGTGCCAGGAATAAGGGGATAGAAGGGGACTGCATCCTCCCTGTCAGGATGCATCCATTGTCCCTTTCACCTCTAGGAATGACCAAAGTCTCTATCTTGTTTTTCCTAACAAAGATAGTTTACATATCTTCCAACTTTTAGCTCTTTCTCTGATAAAAAGAGAAAATAATGCAGAAGAGATTTATAGTGAAGAAAATATTTTACCTGTTTTTTTCCTAAAAATATATGCTTTTTCGACCATACCAAAGGAAAGAGGAGAAGACAAGCGTCTGTGTGAAGAAATAAATCATGACATAGTGTAATGTGTGTTTTCCAGGAAGTCATTTCCTCAAGGATATATTAGGATCATAATTGGTGTTCATTTGGGCTGTGTGCTAAGGGGAAATGTCTGTTACTCACCTAAGCGTGAGTATTCCTGGACCCCTTGTGCTGCGTCACTATCAATTCCCTGGGCTTATATGTACAGCTAGAGGCAATGAACTGGTTAAGTGGCCATGTCCTTTGAAAATTAGGATAAATATGAGTAGAATTTGGTTGGGAGAGTTGCTTGACAGACTGATCTGAAAACCATACTCATTAGCGTTGACCCAATATATGGCAGATTTACATAGGCAGTGGCATCTCCTTTGAATACCATTTTATCCTTATTTAGAAAAAAACGAAAAAACAAAAAGATGTGTTTGTCCTGCTGTTGTTGTTTGTTCAGTTGCTTTTGTAAGAAGACAATTTGCCAACTGAGTTTGCACTTGCACTGGGTTTTCTTGAGACATTGTATTTGAATTTTGCTTTCTGGTGTGTACAAATGAGACCTGGGTGGATCAGATTTTGACTTAGATTCAAGTGGGCACTGGTGTGATGAAAAAGAGAGGGCTTTAAATCTGAGTAGTTCATTGCAGCCAAGAAGACTGGAAAATGCAAATGGGCAAGACTTCTGTGAAAGAAATCACAGTAACTCTCAGACTAGAAAGAATGTGAATGTTCTGGGCTCATTAAATTGTATTCTTCCATTCATAGAAACTACCCAACTGTTTGTTCTGCTTTCATGACAAATTTTTGCTTCCATGATATTTGTATTACACCCAGAAGAGTACAGTAAAATTTCTTAATTATCTCTCAAAAATGGCCTGAGATAATTGGATATCATCACTAGATTTGAAAATTTAAAAAGCTGTGCATGAAATGGGAGAATCTTGGAGTAAAATGTTGTCCTCAAGGGATAAGATTTTTACCTCACTCCATTTTAAAGAAGGTGAAAGGAAAATCCCAGGTGCATCATGGGCATCACAAGAAATAAAAACAGAAGCATCCTGACATGTTTTGATTCTTATCTTCTACCCTAAGTATACCTCTACCAGGGGCTGTCCTAGATCCACAGCAGACAGAGCAGACTGTTCAGTGAGGTCCTGACAGAGAGTGAGCTCTAACAAGGAAAATTTACCTAAATTTATCATTTTGGACTCAACTGAAATAGCAGTACTATTTTAAAATATATGAGACCTGACTATAATGGACCTTCCCTTTTTATCTTAATTAGTCAAGAGCTGCTTCTTCCACATGAATGTTATTTCTCAAAGTATTTCCCTTTGAAAGCTAGATGCTTACACTTTCAGAATTGTTTTCGGATTTATGTAAGCTACATAAAAGAAAGGTAAAGCATTATTTGAGAGCCATGTTTTTGCTTTAGTTTACAAGAAATTGTGGAAAGGAGCAAGGGGTTTGGATTCAGACGGTGCTGAGTTTGATCTGTCACACACTAGCTTGTCTAACCTTGGGCAAGTGACTAACCTCTCTGAGCCTCAGTTTCCTAATTGGGCACATAGTAACCCAGCAGGCACTGTTTTATCCCCATAGTACAATCATAAATGAGCATTGTAATCTGTAATGAAATTTTCAGTTTAATTTCTGTGTTTTATATATGCTAACTTTTTAAAAATGTCATTCCACATGTAGTCAAAAATAGCAACTCCCAATATTGACCTTCTCAAGATGACAGACAGTAGAGAGTTTGTCATCCATCATAAGGCCAGACACTGTTTTCTCCTTTATCTCTCTGCCTGTTGGGGATGTCAGGCCTTGGTCCTCATTATTCCAGGCTTATATCCTTCAACTGTCCCTTTTCAGCCTTTTGCATCTAGGCTAACACTTTGTGTGTGTGTTCGGTATTCTTTCTGCCTGCCTAGTTTGTAGCCTAATTACTTTTGTTCACAACTACAGTGCTGAGGAAGTGTGTCGTCCTTCATTCTCCTGTGTGCAATTTCTCTGCCAGGAGCCTGGGTGCATCTTGTGGCTGTGTTGTTAGTCCTGTTTTGCCATCTAGTGATAACTAAGGCTCATTGGCGTGGCTGATCGAACATTTTGTGGCAAGTCCAGGTTTCACAGGCAGATCTGAAGCAGGAAAGCACGTTGCACTGAAACCCTTTAGGTAAATCTGGAACCCAATGCCAGCTGAGCCCCTCCCACTCCGGTCCTATCCTTAATACCTGCCTTGGCCCCTGTGGAAACACCATTGCTCTAGTTCAGTTCACTCTGGTTCTAAACTTTCATTGGGGACAAATGAAACACTAAGAATATAAACATGAATTAAACGCTGTCCTGTCTTCAAGGAGTTCTCAGTTTAGGAGGGGAGATGCTTCTTGATAAGACTTTGTGGTAGTTTTCAAAGTAGTTTCAGTGGACACTGGTCAAACCCTTGCTGTGTTCAAGGGATTTGCTATGGACTGACCGGGAAGATGGAGAATGTGGTGTGTGTTAGGAAAGGGGAAACAGGGCAAAAATAGACTTGTAAACAACTAATAAATACAGGAAAAAATGGAGTAAGAATTAACTAGAGATATGATAAAGAGAGAATTAATTCTGTTGTAAAAAATTTCTGGAAATGTTTATGGAAGAAAAGGCATTAGGGCTGAATTTTGAATTATGACTAGGAATGAGATGTGCAGAGAGAAGAGAAAAGACTTTCCAGCTTAAGTGACATGCGTGAGTAAAAGTTTAAAGGGAAGAACTTCTGTGGTGTTACTTATAGATAGATGGATTAGTGGTGTGCTGGGACCGGCTCCTATCACCTCACAAGACTCAAATCCCTTCTGATGTGGCGTGCAGAGACATCACATTTGTAGCTTGAAAACAGATTCAGTGGAGTATTTACACCACAGATATTGGGAAACACTGCGAATCAGGGTTTTTTCCCTCCAGAGAACCAGTTGTTAAATATTTAACACCATCGCCTTGGCTAGAGTGACATTTTCCTCAAAGAAGCTCTCAGATAAGACTGGTATTTCTGCCATTTATCACAGGAGAACACTCTGGCTCAGTTAAGTTAAATGACTTGCCCAGTGTCACACAGGTGAGTGTAGAGGCACACCTAGAACCCACGTAAATAACATTCTTCTATAGGAATTTAGTGCCAATGGGCTTTGCGATTCTCAGTATGGACCACTATGTACAGACGACGGAGAGGGAGGACATTGGGTTCTAAAATTGTTAATGGCTGTGCCTAAATCTGGTTGTCCCAGTGTCCTTCACATCCCTACACTTGAGACAGGATTGTGTGCCCAACTTCTTCTGTCTATTTCTGGCTTTCACTAGAGTTGAAGGAGAAGGGATAAGAAAGGTGAGGGAGTAAACTGGGAAATTAACAACCTTAAGGACAAAAATGAGGAAATTTTAAGAGAAAAAAATCTGTGAAGATTAACTCCAAAACTCTACAATAAACGAAACACCTTGAGATTAGGAGACCTTCGACATCCAGTTTTTCCAAACTCTAACTTTCAGCATCTGAAAAGGAGTGGGCCTGTAGGTACTTGCACTTGAAGCATGAGCTTTCTAATTCTGGATCATTCCTGAGTGTCTCATATGCTAGAAATGGCCTTTTAATTAAAAAAAAAAATCTTACAGAAGACAAACTAATGGATTTGGTGTCTATTTGTTTGATCTGGAGAAACAACCACGCTTCCTTTGGGCCAGCATCTTTCTGTATAGATAAGGGATGCTGGCACTTTGGCCCACAAAGGGCTGTCATAGAAATTCTGGCAGAGAGGGAGGAATTCGTGGAGACCTTGCTTCCTGTTTGGTTTATTTTTTCTTTTCTTATCATTCTGTTCCTTTTCTTTTTGTTGTTGTTTTGTTTTGTTTTACACGATATGAAGAACAAGACATTAGTGACAAAGCAGAGCCACTGGAGAGGGAGGGATGGACCAACAGACTTCTTCAGTGCTTGAAGTTGCCAAAATAGAAATTTTTCAACTGATAGATGTAAATGATCAGGGGAACTCCATTCTGTCTCCTTGAAAATTTATAACTTTTTTCTCTGTTTTGACTGTTTCTAGTAATGTCGAAATTTGGATCACAGCTTAGGAAACAATGGGGCAGTGTGTAGGGTGGGGGAATGAATTCTTAACAGCACCCCCAAAGGAAGACATGATCACGAGGTTGGGTTTTAAGTCCACAGTGGGTAGTTTTTACCTGGAAGTGACACAACTCTCCCAGGCACTTAGGAAAGTGCACTGGCTTCTTCGGAGCTTCATCTTCCATGCAGCTTCTGGAAAACAGTAGCTGGTCTGGGGTGGACAGTTGAATGCACATGAATATCTGGTCATACATCACAAGAGGAGAATATTGATTAATAAGGCCCCACTGACCCCATAAGTCTTTAGCCCTATAAATTTGTCTGTGGGAATTCAATAAAGCTGATGGAGTAACCTATCACTGAAAGATTCCTGATGATAAGGGAGAAGAGAGAAAAGACAATTAAATGTAACAGTCATAAGTGGCTAAGAACTAAAACTCTGGAGTACAGCAGACCATGCTTTGATGCCGTTTCTGTCATTCTCTGTGCAATCTTAAGTAAAAGAGCCCACTGAGCTTTATGCACGTGTGCAATATTGAGGTATTAATTGATGTGAGGACTAAGCAAAAAAAGAAGTTACCATATGTAAAGAATCCAACACAGTTCTTGGTTCCTAGAGAATAGTTAGTAAATGTCAGTAGTTAAGGTTCTAGAATTACTCTTATGGTAATAAGAAACAGGATCATCACCACCATGAGCTCCCCTGCCTCTCCCAGTTTTCTGTCTAGACTTCTCTCTCTCTCTTTCTCTTGCCTTCTGTTCCCTTGGCCCTTTGTTCTGTTGCCTTGTCCCAGCCACCATGTGGCTTACAGTTTAATTAAAGACAAGCAATAAACACATACTCATATATGACAATGCCAGACTGAAAGTATCATTGAGCAGTAAAATATCATGGCTTTGTTTTGTATGAATAAAATAAGAGAGATCTCCAGTGCATTCAAGAAATAAGAAATCTGTTTTTTTATTTTTAATTTAAAAATACAAGAAGTATAAAGAATAATACAACAATCACTTATATTCCTACCACCCTGAATTAACAAGCATGTTGCTTTCAGTATTCTTTTTTTTTGATGAGGAAGATTGGCCCTGAGCTAACATCTGTTGCCACTCTTCCTCTTTTTGCTTGAGGAAGACTGTAACTGAGCTAACGTCTCTGCCAATCTTCCTCTATTTTGCATGCGGGACACCACCATAGGATGGCTTGATGAGCGGTGTGTAGGTCCACATCCAGGATCGGAAACTGTGAACCCGAGTTGCTGAAGCAGAGCATGTGAACTTAACCACTAAGCCACTGGACTGGCCCCTCAGTATTTTTTTTTTTAATGAAAATAAAGAGGTAGAGAAAAAGCTAATATCCTTGTGGAGGATCACTACCTCTCATCTTATCCCTCCTCTTGACCCCAGATAAACACTATCATTGCTTATCATAAATTTTATATATGTAACATAAGTTATGTGTTTGGAGTCTATTTACTCCTTTTATCTATCGTGTAATATTGCATCATATCATGTAATACATTTTGTCATCCACTCCCTAAATGATGAAGCAAAGACATTCACTTATTCGTTTCAATAGCATTCAACAAGTGCTGATGGAGTGTGCATCCTATTCCAGACCTTAGATGGTGCAAAATGCAAAGAGGAGGCCAACTCAGTAATTGACCTTAAGGATCAAGGATGACAAGATACAGGTAAATGCTACCACTATTATACAAGGTGGAAAGATCGAAAAGACGTGGAAGAATTAGCTTGACTTCAGAGATTTGGAAGAAAACTCTGACACAATAGGCAAGCACTGTTTTAAGAAATGTGGTATCATAGGTGCTCTTGATGGCACAGAGGGTACACTTGTATGGAAAGATCACAGATATCCACAACTCTGCCTGAAAAAGTGGTTAAGAAGTCAGACTCTGAGTATAAAGAAGTTCTAGGAATAATTTACCCATATTTTTGTTTATATTTTCGTTTTCATATGTGACCTGAGTGATGTGATAAAGAACTTGTGTTGAACCAAGTCTAAAAGAGCTCACTCAGTGAGTATAAAATAAAATTCTATGTGATAAAAAAGAATCATGCCATGGGTTAATTATCTTCCCAAGTGGTATGTAAAATATCAGAGCACCTTAAATCAATGTTTTAAATTTAATTAAATAGAGCAATAATTACTACACTATCTGATAAATACTGTAATTAAAGTATGCACAAAGGACTGCGGTAGAGTAGAGCTCCTGGGAGTTCAAGCAGGTTTGCCAGAAGAGAGAACATAAGATCTAGGGAGTTGAAGCATGGGTATGAGTTTTCAGGGAAAAGAGAATATTCTAAATAGTGGTAGAAATTTTGCCTTTCTGACTGTTTATTTGTTTAACTTCTTTCCCTGTTTCTGCTGGTCCTTTACCTCGATGCTATTGGGACGTGGGTGCAGATGATAACCTTATTCCTCTCAGCCTAAGACGGAAGATATTCAACCAGGTAGCTTTGCCCGTCTTTTATTGCCCAGGAGAATTCAGGGAGCAGCAACTTTTCAATTTCTTGCATCTTAATCCATCTTTTAAGGTTTAGAGTTCCAAGCCTTTGCACTCTTTCTCTTTAGGTGATAAAATCTAACCTGCATTCTTAAAGGGATGCATTTATGCCACCAGTTTCCCTAGCTGAATTCTACAGGACTCCTCCTGCTGCATGAATTATTCTTTCATTTTATCAGAGGCTAAAGGAACACCCTTATCTGTAAACCTTGAAATTAGTACCAGGTTGCACCATTAAAGGATCAAATTCTCCACATAGTGTCAATAGAACAGTCCATATTAAATCTTGCCACTGAAACCCATGATAGGTGTGGTGACCTGGAGTGTAGACAGTGTGGTTAGGGAGAAAATATCTAATCTCAAGAGAAATACTAAAGCACTACAGGGTGGGGAGGGGGAGTGACTAATCTAACTACTTCATTTGGTGATGATTGGAGCCAATATGAAACCATCACCATGGAATAGGAAAATGGCAGTGCGGGATCAGGCAGGAAACGCTCACCTCCACCCCATCTTACTGTGCTAGGGCTGCCGTAACAAAAGGCCACAGACTGGATGGCTCACACAAGAGAAATTTATTTTCTCACAGTTCTGGAGGCTGGAAGTCCAAGATTAAGATGCCAGCGGTTTTGGTTTCTTTTGAGGCCTCTCTCCTTGATCTTGCAGATGGCCACCTTCTCGCTGTGTCCTCACATGCTCTTTCTTCTGTGCACACAAAACCCTGGTGTCTCTCTGTGTCCAAATTTCACCTTTTTATGGACACAGGGCAGATTGAATTAGGGCCCACCTAGCAGCCCATTTTGACTTAGTACCTGTTTAAAGATGTTATCTCCAAATATAGTCATATTCTGAAGTACTAGGACATATAAATGTTCAACATATAAATTTAGGGGAACACAATTCAGCCCATAACACACCTCCTCTTCTCTTCAGGGTTAAATTGTAAACCTGAAGTGTGAGAGACCCCAAGCTTTATACTCCAGGCATGAAAGTTTCTGCAATAACTTGAAAATGCTTCATGTTGCTTCAAGACTAAGGACCCTCTTCCAGCAAAGGAGTCTGTTCCACCCTCTTCACTCAATTGCTTTTATTGTTTATCTGCGGCTGCTGTAAATATGAACCACATGGCCCTCAATCCTCCCTGCATTCCTACAAAAGTAAATGGGTCCCTGCTGAGTGTGGAGCTGGAGTGCTCCTAAAGGTGAATGTGCCGTACTGGGTTGTGGAATCTGCACCTTCTCACGTTAACCCATTAATCACTTTCACCTCTCAACAACCCCCTTGCCTTTATTTATATTTTTTTTAATGGGAAAGAGGAAGAACCTGGACCCAGAACAGTAAATTAAAGTTCATTCAAGCACAGTTGCTGTTGATGAAATATACAGTTCTGCTTCATTGAAATGAGGCACAAGGGGCTTGTTAAGCCTACTTGTCATGGGTGAACACTGAGTCAGGAAGTCTTAAGAGGAAGTGAAACCTATCTTATTTAATGCTTTGACAAATTAATAATTGGGCTGTAGCATTTCTTACCCTCATTGTAGACGGCAGGATATAAGTGGAATCTTTGATACAAAAAAGATTGTCTCTTTTCTTGTGACCTTGGACAAATGGACAAATTGTTTCTGCAACTTAATTCAGTGTCTTCTCTGAGCCATGGAAGGAATGATATTGTTTCGCTTTGCCTGTTATTAAAACCTTCAAAATAGAAAAATGTCCATTTTTATGTAAGGCAATGTAAAAAATAGCCTATAAAATCTACATTTATATACAAATTAAGTAATGATTTTTCTAAAAACATAGGCACTGTATTTAAAAAGAAAAGCCAGAAAATTTTTCTCCAATGAGAACATAATAAAATTATCTAAATTCTATTTTGAAGGAAAATTAAATAGTTTATTAAAAACAAAGAAACAAATAAAACACAAATTTCTTCAAGAGGTTTCAGTGATGTACTTCTAGTTGGTTCCTTAAATGCCAATATAAATAGCTATTTTCCTGAAATTCTTTGGATAAATAGACTTTTTAAAAGACTAAACAGACTTATTCCCCTGCCTCTCCCCTTCATTAAATATATGTATATGTAAAATATGATACATTGACACATGATATATATTTCTACATACTATATATACCATATATAGTATTTCAGTATCTATTATGTACTATAATACGTGTTATGTATTATGTAGTGCTTATTATGCATTGTGTATTGTATATTACGCATGCACATAGTAAAATATAGTGTTTGAAGTTAGTACAACTAATTACTAGATAAAGTGAGATAAAGATAAAGTGAACTATTAAGTCAATATCAAGCTACCCGATTCTTTACTTTAGACGTTTGAAACGGGGTACATTTCTCATATGCAGGTTGGAAGAACTGATTGCAAAAATGCCACGTGGTTGGCCTAGGTTCTGATCTTGAGTTGTGTCTTGGCCTGGTAACTTCGGGAGAATGATTTTCTTTGTATCCAAAGTTTCTCACTTGCAAAGTAGGATCAATATGTCCTATCTCCGTACATGTTTAGAGGGATGTCATTCGGGCTTTCTTTGTAGAGCAGTACATTAGATACCCAGGAGAGAGGAGGTGGAGCGAGACCACGCCGTGGTGAGCAGCTTCATATATTCTATTATTCTAACAATGCAATTTCATCTCCCAAGGGTATCCAACATGTGGCCTCCACTTAGGACAGATAGTTCCGTGCATTTCATTTCCTTTCTTTCAGATGTATCTGTGACTTTACTTACCTTGTTTTTTTTTGTTGTTATTGTTCATAAATTCCTCTTTCTTCCCTCTCATTTACTTAAATTATTTTCAAACTTAAGCTTTTACTCAAGAACCACCTCCTCCATGAGACTTCTTCAGACTATCCTAAAACAAAGTCATCTCTCAATTTAAACATCCTACAGCACTGTTGTCCCTACCATACAGTTGGGCATTTACATGTTTACTAATGTATTACAGATATGACATAGCCACAGCTACTGGATGGGTACAAATGATGTCATGGCAAAATTCCATTTATCTTATCTTATTTCATTTTATATATCTGAGGTTTATGTTTCTGGGGGCATGCAGCTCCCACCTGTATACCTAAAGAATCCTAAGACATTGGTGTCTGCAATTCCTCAAAAAGGACCTCATAGACCTTTAGAAACAAGGTCCCTCATGTTCTCGTGGTACCACTTCCTCTTGGGCATCCTAAGGCCATTGGAGGGAAGCATCTCATCACTACCTGCCACGGTGTGCACTATGACCTCTCTTCACCTTGTGAGACTAAAATTCAGAGAAGATACTGTCGCTGCTTCATGGTCATCCCCTAGTCACTCAAAGACCTGACTATTGAAAGTCCCTCTCCCATACATTGCAGCATATATTGTCCCCATTGACAGCACTGCCTCTGTCTTGAGTCTTCTGCTATCCTTTGTCAGGCAAATAAAACAACTTCCATGTACATGGAAAGAGAAGTGGAGGGAGTTTTCAGTGCTACACTCTAACTTGAGCCAACAAGGAGACTTATCACAATCCTCGGCTCGAGGCACATGCTCAGTAGAATCTTTTTGATAAGAACATAGTACCAATAAGGCCAGGGCCTTCACTTTGACACACATATAGTCCGTTTTGTTCTTCATCTTTTCTTTTATTCCTGTTCTTAGTTATAAGCACCATCATTTACGCAAGGGTTTCCTAAGAAGATTGTGTTAGAGAGTGTCATTTGAAGTAAAGATCCACCCTTACTGCCAGAAAAAAACAAATCCGAACGTATATCCCCATGCATGGTGGGGCTGAAATGCCCTCTTCACTTCTCTCAGACAGCACGCTGTCATGTTGTGACTCTCTTCTGGGGAGATATTTAGAAACTCTTTATTCTACGCCCATCATATTTATAGAAGGTGAAATGTGGTCACATCAAAGTTTGTTTTTTTTCCTTATGTACTGATGGAGAAACTGCAATGTAGGAGAATAAAGTGGGCGACCCAGTATTGTGCAGCAAGATCAAGTCCATGCTGAGACAAAAACCGAGCTGTTCTCGGAGACCAGTGCTTGATTCACTGCGCCACACTCTCTCTGATGTTCCCCACCGTGTGTGCGAAGTGAGTGCCAAGTGCAGTTTCCCAGTCTGCACGAATGCTCCAATTGGCTGCATCTCTTCTCCTCTTGGCTTCTTTTTGTCCAAGGATTGCCTGTGGAAATGATGCTGCAGGGCTTCGCCACATGGCAGTGGCTATATTTCAGTGTTAGCTGGAAGCACTTCCTGGGATTCTAAACTAGAAAGAATTTTCTGAAGGCCCCCTAGCTGAGGGCCAAGGTTTCCTCAGTGCTGGTGATCACTGTATTATATTAATAGTGGAGATTTTATTTTAACCGGCAGGGCGCCAGCATTGCTCATGGATGCCTGCAATGTGCCTGAAGTGATATTCAGTTCTCTTTCACTGCAGTCTGCCTGGCTTGCTTCAAACAGATCGGATTCACTTAGGGCCAAGTTTCAGTATGTTAAAGACAGCTGGATAGCTGTAAATGCCACTGATAAACCAAGAGGTACATGTCCTAATCCCATCTTGGCTAGAGAGACTGCATTGTAATTCTGTGTTTATACATCTATTTCTGCATGGGATAGTGACTAACTCATGGATGGGAACTGTGTCTTTTTCTTCTTTTTCCTTAGTGCTAAACATTTTTCCAGGCTCATAAATACTGTGTCTGAGAAACTGGATTATGCTAGCTATAATCTCTTGCATGTCATTTAACTTCTCTAGGTCTCAACTGTTACAGTATAAAATGATGAAAGAACTGATTTATCCTTCCATAATTCTGCACTTTTGTTCTCTTTAACTGAGATGGGTCTAGTTTTGGTTCTCAGCCAATAAAGAGACAAACATATTCCTCTCTCTTAGTTGTCTTAGAAGGAAGAGCACCCACTCACTGTGTATTTCCTATGTTCAGAATATGATTAGCTTGATTTTGAGTTATCTGTTGCAAAGAAAAATAAAGCTGACTATTTTTTAGTGTCACAAAACAAAATTATGGGTGAGATGGGCACACCAATTATTGTTTTACCAGTCAGCTGTGCCTCCCCTCTCATAGGTAGAAAAGGTGATAAGGTTCATCCTCAGAGTTTTCATTCAAGTTGTAATTAATTCTCAAAAGGGCATCAGTTCATAAAAAGTCATTGGCTTATTTTTTTTGAATAGATGATCAAATAACCACACTCTTGTACAAATGCCTTCCATCTTTGCGTAAAACCTTTTATCTAAATAACCCTGAGCACATTATAGACCCTATTCACCATGTCTGATTCAGAAGCATAAGTGATCACACCTGGAGACTAAATACTTTCACTTTGTCTCAGTGACCCAGGACTTGGAAGTGATTCTCTCCTCACTTCCAGTTCTACACGGTCATGGTTACAAAATGCTGATTCTTAATTAATCTGAGAAGCGTGATGAGGTTAAAGGGTTGCCTCTCCTCATTTCAGTTCTATATACCTTCAAGTCAGTGGAATCTATACAATGAGAAGTAACTGTGGCAGAGTTTTGTTTTATTTTGTTTGTGTTTTTCTGTATAGTAATTGGGAATGGAAAGGGTAAAAAACAGTTGCCAGGATCATCCACTCTGGACAAGACTAATTATTGCCTCAAAGTATATTTCTGTTGTATTTGAACATCCAAGTGAAGTTTATAGACTTGAAAATGACGATCCTAGAAATTGTTTTTACCAGACACCTTTGATCGTGGTGGAGGTTAAATCAGCATTAATTATTCAATGTAATTCATTAATCGCCCTTCCAAAATAGGTGGATGTCTGCTTGCTAATTGAAAAATTACCTTGATAATTATCTAAAAACTAAAAGAAAGCTCTCTGAAATGATGATGCTTTAGCCCATGGCAATCATCTGCTCTTGATGAATGTCCTGACATTTTACCATTTGCCAGAATCCACCTTCTCTCTACCTTCGATCTACATTTTTCTACCATTAGGATAGAAAGGTAAAGCAGGAACAAGTGAAATTAATAGTGTTTAGACCGCAGCCAGATACTAGATTTGTCAATGACATAACTACAAATTAGTGAATTAGTGTTCAAGGTTTAGAAATAAACCTCTCACTTGCGGAGTGAATGATAACCTAAAATACCATAATGTTATCCTCCAGGACCTACATAAGGAAAAGAAATGGGACCAAGCAACCTAAAAACATTATTGCCTGGAGGAAGCTGCTGATTACTTCCCTCGATCAGGCCTACAAAACATTCCCTCCAGGGACTCTATGCTGAATCTCTTAGCCCAGTGGTGACAAAGCTCACTTGCATTCTCTAATGCACCACTTTTTATTTACGTTTATGCAATGCTTCACTGACTTAAGCTATTTAAATTTTTAATCTAAAAAGTCATCCTGGTAAGAACTCATATAGTCAGGAACCAAACGAACCAGGCCAAAACAACTACAACTGTTGAACATGTGCAGACGCCTTGAGCTTTGGAATGCATTAAGTAATTTAGCTTACCAATTATGTTTCACTTATGCTTTTATTAAAGGTCCACAGATGCTTTTGAATTACTGAACCCAATACATTTCTTGTTTTAGAATAAATTTTTGAAAGTTAAATTATAGTTAAAAAATAAAAGTAGCATGGGAAAGGATACTCTAAGCTTTGCAACAATACACCTTTATCCCAACCAGCATAAGTATTCATAATAGATGCATACTGAGGAATATCAATGTACAGGTTATGAAAATCACAAGGAAAATTTACTGTGTATTTTCTTTTTTTTTTTTTTTGAGGAAGATTAGCCCTGAGCTAACCGCTGCCAATCCTCCTCTTTTTGCTGAGGAAGCCTGACCCTTAGCTCACATCCATGCCTATCTTCCTCTATATGTGGGATGCCTGCCACAGCATGGCGTGTCAAGCAGTGCCATGTCCGCACCCAGGATCCGAACCGGTGAACCCCAGGCTGCCGAAGCGGAATGTGCACACTTAACTGCTGTGCCACCAGGCCGGCCCCTTCTTGTGTATTTTGTAGTCTGTCATTTCCATTTTATAGATTAAACCACTGAAATGCACAAATCAAGTGACTTTCCTGAGTGTAACTATTTTAGGTTGTATTAGAACGTGAAAGTGATCCAGAAGTTCTCACCTTCTAAGTCTTGGTTAGCAGTCAATGGCAGAAAAAACTAGGATGTGGTTCTCTAGAGTGCCCCTTCAGTGTTCTTTTTACTGTATCACACCACACTACACTTTTATTTGACTGGAAAACATATTAATAGGTTTGCGTTTAAAAGTAGAAGTGAAGAAAGGTCTTCCAATTATTTTGCCCCATCTCTTCCCACTATTGCTGAGTTAATCTATATTGGCCTGATAACAAAAGGGAATTTCAGAAACATGTTGCTTTCATGTACATGCTTCTCCCCGACTCCCTCTTTTCCTTTTTCTACAACTAAATGTTGTGGAAGAGAGAATCTATGAAAAGACTGAGTAATAAGCAACTCAAGTCCAAATTACCAGGACAGGAAGATAAGCAGAAACACCACCTACAGTCGTGTGTGGCAAGACAACGTTTTGGTCAACGACAGACCACATATACGACAGTGGTCCTGTGAGATCAATACCATATGGCCTTGTTGTATAGTAGGCTATACCATCTAGGTTTGTGAAACTACACTCTATGATGTTCGCACAATGACAAAACTGCCTAACAATGCATTTCTCAGAATGTATCCCCATTGTTAAGTGATGCATGACTGTAATTGCCTGCTCCTGGGAAGCAACTAGACCGGTATTGACTATCAAATCACCCATGTGCCTGTGTTGTTCACAGTGCCTTGGAGTCAAACTAAAAGAGACTGAAATGAAACTGAGGATCATCCCTGAGGTCAAGGTGGCAGATGTGTGACTGTAATCACGCTTTAAAGGAAAAAAAGATCAGTATTGTCTGTAGATCTTTCTTAACCATCAAATTTCAGATTTGTGTTTGTGTAGCTTGGCGTTCACTGAAGCTGAGGGAATAAGGTTCTCTTTCTTGACTGTCAGGCAAACATTATTTTCACCACTTTGTTTGCACATGTGAGCATCACGTTGCCTTGGGCTCCCCTTCCCCAGCAATATGAACAAGACTCTAGCTGGAGCCTGATACCCTTCCTCCCCAGCCCATCCCCACCATGCCAGCACTTCTGGACCCAAGAATGCATCCCAGCCATGTTGTCAGGATTACCCTCCAGTGATACTCCCTGTATGACAAGGGCTTCTGCGAAACAGCATAAACTGACACATAAGTTTAGCTCTGCTCCCTCAGTGCTAACATGACAGAATGGAATACATGTAGGATAACCCCAAGAGCAGCAAAAAGGAGAATGATGAGGACAGCAGATAGGAGAGGACGTCAAAGTTTTGGAAGCTGAAAAGTGGCTGGATGAAGGGGAACTGAATTAGAAGTCTACTAGAGAGCAAATAACTACAACTTCATGCTAAACATGCCAGAGTAGGTCTCAGAAGCCCAGGAAGACTCAGGAACTGGGACAGCTGGTGACTTTGATGATGGAAGTGCAGAAGAAGACAGAAAACAAGTAGAATGAAGGGAATGGGAACATTAGACATTAGACCTACAGACCCTCCTTGATCCTACAGAGCTGAGTAATTAGATTTCTCCAACTCCAGCAAAAGAGAGAATGCCCATTTTCTAAGGAGACTAAACCATAAGGATCAGGGTTTAGGACCCCCAGAAATAGAAGAGAGTGGTGATGAGAAATTGTATGAAAATAAGGAGTTCAGTGAAAGATCTGCAAACTGAGAGATGCCACAACCCTCTCCGTGCTTTAGGGTCTTCTGATGCTGGAAGGCAGAGTGTTTCCCCAATCCCTCCACAAAGGATTGGAATTCCTGTCTGAAACTTGTCTACCCAAAGGAAAAGACGCATAGGTGCCGACCTCAGGGAGTTATCAACCAAACAGCTAGAGGAAAGCCTGCAATTGACAAGCTCCACTGTGCACTCGGGATTTTAAGAGCATATTTTTAAAAAAATTTTTTCACTTTTAAGTAGATATGGATGTCTAAAGATCACCAAATACTTGTAAAATCTTCCAAAATAAAGTAGAGAAAGCAAAACCAGCAAATAGAAAAGAATCCAAAAGAAACAGAAACCATACAGGAAACAGAATAAATCTTTAAACAAGCAGAAAAACTTTTTAAAAAATTTATAAATTTATCAAATAAGTGAGAAAACATTCAAAGAACAAGAAAAAGTGCTCAGAAATTAAACCCTGGTATTCCTGATAGAAGGAATGGAAAATACAACAGAAGGATTGGAGGATAATGGTGAGGAAATTCCTCACAAATCGATAAGAAGACAAAAAAGGTGAAAAGTAGGAGCAAAAAACTATATATTAGAAGAACAGTGTAAAACAGTGATTCTCTAACTTTATTTGCATCAGAATCATCTGGTAGTCTTGTTAAAACACAGATCGCTGGGTTCCACCCTTAGAGTTTCTGATTCAGAAGGTCTGGGGTACAACCTGAGAATGTGCATGTCCAACAGGTGCCCAGCTGATGCAGATGCTGCTGGTCTGTGGACTACATTTGAGAACCACTGTTCTGGGAGATCTGATGTCTGAATAGCAGCAGTTCCTGACACAGAATTCCAGAATGCAGAGAGGGAGGAAATGATGACAGAAATAATTCAAGAAGAACATGAATTTCCCATTTGAAAGGGCACATTGAGTGCCCAGCACAATAAATGGAAAAGATTCATCCCAAGGGACATATGTTGACATTTCAGAACTTTAGGGATAAATACTTCAGGGATAAACACACCTAGAAAGAAAAAAAAAAAAAATGTTCGCATACAAAGAATAAGTAAGGAATCAGTGTGAACTTCTCAATAGCAACAGTGATAAAACAAAGACGATGAAGAGGTGTGTTCAGTGTGTTAGGAGAAATGATTTCCACAGTAAAATTCTATGTGGAGTCAAATTTCACATAAGTGTAAGTTCTTTTCTAACATTAAGATCTCGAATATTTTACCTTCTATGCACTCATTCTCAGGAAGCTAGATGAGAATGTGCTTCTACCAAAAAGGGAAAGAATCAATAAAGAGGAATCCCCAGGATCCAGAGAGGATCCTCTGCAGGAATGAGGCAAAGGGAATTCTCAGGAGGATGCTAAACAGGGAGATTCCAGATGACAGCTGAGTGGCAGGCTGCTGAGATTGGAGTGGGACAGTAGTGGCACCTCAGTTTAGAGGACCCTAATGTATTCCCCTTCATTGGAAAAAAAAGGTTGCAGTTCAGTAGGAGAGTTTGGGGTATTAATTGTTGATAATTACTTAGAAAATTATGCAAATAAAAAATTACATTAACCCTAGCTAAAATAAAAATATGTACTAGACAGGATATTTGCATACTATGTGATTCTACAATGAACATAGTCATATTAACGTATTAATGAATAATATATTTTTTTAATTGTGCTGCATGTATATTGGGAAAAAGTAAGAGAAAAAGTATGTTTTGGACGTGGTGAGCCAGTATTCAAAACAACTACAACTACATTCTCAATTTCCATGGTGGAAAGTCATTAAACAGTATTTAAAATGGAAAAATAAAGAAATAAGAATATTATTTAGAAATAAGAGAAGAATCAATAAGAGTTGAGTGTGGTCATTCCTGAAAGATATAATTTTTATCTGAATAGGGCTGTGCAGGAGATGGTTGTTTTATCATTAGGGGCTGGAAGTTTAATTTGACATTTACTGTGAACATGTAATGCTGTGCTGTTAATAAAAATTCTTAAAGGAAAGAAATAAAGGAAACTTAATCTTGGGCACGGACAACCCAGAGAAGACTGAATTATTTTGGGAGGAAGGAGTGAGAGGATGAGAAATCTGGACTCCTTCTAGAAGTGCCATGAGCTTCAGAAGACTAAGTCTGGAGTGCCAGTCTAGATAGCTATAGACTTGAGCCTTCCATGTAAGAGATGGAGTCTATTTGCTACAGTTCTTTTGAATTCAAGCAAATCTGGGGAGAAGATATATTTTAAAATCATGTATCTGCTTCATAAATCAGTTTAGTAGTCCAGATGTTTCAAAGCAAAAATCCTAGCAACACCAGCTCCATGCTATTATTGTGGCTATATGATGTGGCCATTAGTTTAATTGAACTAGGGTCATGGATGATTCCATACAGGTACAGCCCCCATTAGGGTGCTATGCAAATGCCCTCCCTCCATCACTGAAGGCAGAACAGGCTCTCAGATGCTGCCCCTCCATCGTCTCCTCATTAAATTCCTGACCTTTAGAAGTAAGGCAGGTCAATAGATGGTTTTATTGGCCCTGTAGGGACATGACTGTAGAACATGAGACTTCTCTTTATGGACCTCTTGGTAATTGACTGTGCTTGTAAAGTTATGAGATAAGCCATCTAGTGGTTGGAACTTCCTGTCCCATTTCCAACTTCCAGCAAGCTAAAGACAGAGCCATTAACATTTAGATTGCTACGTGGTTTTGGCATGCGAAGGCCTCGTGTTTCTAACATCATCAAAAGCTGAGGGCTGATGGGCTAAAATGTTTGATTTTGTTCCACAATTTATTTACTGTAACAGGCACAGTTCTGAGTATGGCTCACTACGATAGGAAGAGCTGTGCCATGCCTTGGAAAAGCTATTTGTTGATGAAACACTAATTGTAAAATAGTTACCTCAGAGAACCCAAATGTAATTACATTAAGTTTAATTACATATCATTAATTATATAAAATATTTAAGTTGTTATGTTGAATTGTGCTGCACTAGTTGCTGTACATTTTGCTGGTGTGTGCAGCAGATGTGCTTGAAGAGTTTGGATGTCATCCAGAAGTTAGTGAATTGTAACTGTTTAAATAATCGGAGCTGATTTATGCCATCTATGGAAGAACAATAGCTACCTATTTTCAGTGATGCAGCAATATCTAGCGTAGGGCTCAAGGAGCTTACGCCTCGGTGATATTTTGGTCATTATAGCTTACTACAAGCTTTAAGTTTAATCAACCAAATATCAGGAAGTCAAAAGCCTAATTTCCCATGTAAATTAACAGCAGCTGAACAAGCATTTCTTGTTTACATTGGGAGAGACCCATTCATTTCCCTGCTATGAAACTGACACTTTATTTAGTGAGGATGCCTGAATTATCAAAGGAATCTAAGGTTAAATAGTATGCCTTGTTCCTCAGACGCTCACTTACTCAAATCAATTCACCATTCATTTGAAAATGTTTATATACTTCACTTATATCCAATTCTCTAACTTGATTGAAAGCATGGAAGTTCCCATATAAGGAGAATGGGGAACAGCCATAGGGGCTAACAATAGATTTTGCTTTTCCAGTATGTGACTAGTAGTTATCAGACCTGATACTAACTGCGATGGTTGATCTTCAGTTTTGGTAAACAAACAGCAGTACTAGAATTTGCTCTCTTAAGGGGTTTGCTTTCATATTTACATCCATTTGGAGTACAGCCAAGCAGAGAAGCAGTCATTTAAATTGAAATGCTGCAGAAAGGAAAAATATTTATGGCTTGTATTTCTCCCAAATATTTAATGCAATTCAAAATTTAATTTTCTTTTTTGTCAATGCAGATACTATTATAGTTAATGGTACCTTTGTTCAACTCGACGCATTTGATTTCAACAAAATTTCACAAAGTCTAGAAAAAGAAAATAACTTGTTAGTACTTGGCCAGCCGTAAATCAGGACATGTCACATTCACCATATTTGGAGAGGATCTATTCTACAGAAGTTCATTTTAAAGATGATCTATGCTTCTAATTTGAAGAGCTAACATGTAAAAGAAAGTAATTTTTGGAAAAAAACCAGTATTTTGATGGAAAATCGTTAAAATTGTATTTCAGATAGTTGTGTATATTATGTATAGGTATGGGTTTGATTGTGTGATGGATCGCCTAATAAGAAAATAATTTAATTCTAGATAAATGATGTTGACAATGCCAGAAGGTGTAATCTATGTATCAAAATTTGGGTGATAAAGAGAGAGATTACAGTCACAAAGTAGAGTATAGAATAGAGCAGATATCTATCCACACAAAAGATAGACCTGAATGAAGAGAGGAACCTTGAGAAAGCTTGTGTTCAGGAAGATCTGAAGAGCTCAGATTTAGTCAGCTCCAGCCTACCAGCCTTGCCAGGGCTGAAGGTGACTTGGTGGTAGTAGGAGTTGGTTCTCCTCAACTCCCACCCCTTAGTGGAGTTCCTGCCCAGTATGCCTGCTACAATGGCATCCATGCAGCCTCAGCATAAATACACCAGGTGATTCATGAAACCATCGTTATTCTTGATAGATGTTGTCTTACCTGTTTCGAACTGAAACTTGCCATCTGACCACAGTGCCAGTTCAGTTTTATTTCCTAAAGCTCTGTTGTAAGTTAGGTCTCCTGTAAGCCTATTCCTGGCTCAGCCCTGGCAGGAGACTTTAGGGCCTCTTTGTCTGCAAGAGCAACAGGGGTGTCAGAGCTCATCTTAGAATTGCCCTTCTTTCCTATGACAGTTTCAGGAAATAAGAACAATTTATCCCTGACAGCTTTAGAAACACTATCTACTAATTTATGCACTACTTCTCCTTGGATAATTGGGATCCAGACATGTTCTGCATAACAGCCTCTGGCTTTGGGAGGGCCAGGCTTACCAACTGCTACCCCTGGAATAGGAAGAGCCAGAGGGTGAGCAGACTGTGTCTTTTCAAAAAAAAAAAAAGTCAAAAAGAAATTAGGGGTGGTAAGGAGGTTGGAAGACAAAGGAGGGAGCGTTTGATAGGTCATCTGTCAGTAGGTCCTGATAGAGGCTGGTAGGAGAACAATGGAGAACCACTTCAAAGTGAACAATGCCACACTGAGTACGTGCCAGTTTAATCGAACAAAAAGAAGACATGTCAGCTATTAAACACGTTCATTAAGGGGTGTCTTTTTAACCCCTCAGTTTTTCCCACTATTTATCATTCCTGAACCAGTGGAAAAAATGAATGAGTCTATCAAAGCAGGAGGGAGGTGTAAGGTGCCAACGTTCTGGAAAATTGAGCAGGAGTATTTGCATTAATTAAATATTTATTATTGGAATAGAGGTTTTGTAGAGAATGGAAAACAAGTACAATTCTTGATGGTTTCAGATAATCTCACCTGTTTGAAAACTGCAGCCTGTAGGTCCCCACTCTCATTTTCATTTTCCATTATTTCAAAATAAAGCAGGATCAATGCTTAGTTTGAAGTTTGGGAGAATTAAAAAATGAGAAGATTTCAGATTTTAAGCTATGAGTCATGGACATGATTCAAAGAAAAAAAAGGGGGCATTTTCACTTCTACATTTTGCGATAACTGGAAAAGAAAAAAGAGGCAAAAGAAAACTTAATTAAATGCTGTTCATTCACAAATGATCTCTCATCTCGAAAGTGTCCGCTGTGCTAGTCTATGCTCTGAATTTAGAGATGAAAGAATAAATATCAAAATGTAATCGGAGCATCAGACTCTAAAAATTTCTGTGAATTTACAACAGTGAGCTACTTAGCCTCAAATTCTATCTTTGGCGATGGAGCAGAATATGCCTTTTCCTTTGTGAATTCTCGAAAGATGGAAGATTTAGTTAAAACTGATATTTCCAATCTCTGATCAATTTTCTGGAATTTCCGACTTAGAAGCTTATGTTTCTGTAAGTGAGGAACAGTTCATCTTTCTGCCATCGGTTGGTTGGGTTTGAATAAGATGCAGAGCTACGACAAATTATTTTTTGCTCAACTCTTCTCTCTTCAACTAGATGTAAGTGCCTTGTGATCATGATCCATATCTCATCTCTCATTTGCTATCCTCCAAACTGAGGAATGCATGGTACATATATTGGTTTGTTTGTTTATTCATTCATTCATTTATTTGGAAATATTTATTGAGTTCCTACTGTAACAGGCATGGTTCTTGATGCTGGTCATTCAGAAAACAAAACAGATAAAACTCCCACCTCCATGGGCTTATTATTCTAGTAGGGGTGACAGATAATACATAGCAAATAAACCCAGAAAATAATGTAGGTGTTGAAAGTGCTTTGAAGAAAAACTAAGTCTAATAAGGTAGTAGAGAGTAATCAGTATGCTCTTTATGTGTGGTGGTTGGGGAAGGTCTCTCTGAGGAAATAAAAACTTAGGAGACAATTAAACAGGATGAAGGAACTACTGATGCATATGTCGAGGGGAGGGGTGTTTCTGCAGAAGTAAGAGCAAGCCCTGAGGCTCTGAGGGAACTGGCTGTGGTGTGTCCTTCAAACATTAAGGAACCAGTGTTCTGGAGTGAAGTGATGAAACTGAGGGAGGTAGTAGGGGCTTACGTCCTGGAAAAGACCTTAGATTTGTTGGTTGACAAGATGACACAACCCTTTTTATCCAGTAGCATCTTTTAAATCTTAGAACCTGGTTTAGGGCTGATTTGAAGTGAAGTATGTCTCCAAGTAAAAGATCTCAGCCCTTCACTCTTACTAATATCAATGTAACCCATTCAGAGCCCAAACTATTCTAGTGCCATAGTATATAGCAAGTATGAAGATGGAGTTCCAGAAACAGGTGACCAATGTCCCCTCTGGAAATGAAGACTGACTTAAGTGACCGAGTCCTAAGAGAAATCAGATGTATCTCAAGGAAATACTTTTGCCTCTATTATGTTCAAATTATTTAAGTATAGAGTTTAAGGAAAATCATTGGAGGAAAATCGTTAATTATCCATTGTTAGCTCTCTTTCCTATGGATATTTGTGATATTTGAATATTACACCAAATTTATGTATATATAATTCTAAAAGCTAGCAGGCTGTAGACTATCGAGCTCTCTGTTAACAGTACACTAAAGTGCAACTATGATATTTTGACTCTCTATGTTAAAATACCGTCATTATTACTGAGAAATATTTTGTGTTTTCATCCAAAGCTTCCCCAGCAGGGTTTCTGACATCATATATATACAGATTTTTTTTCCCTCCTGTTGTCAATGGAAACAGTGATTACATATCACAACAGAGCTTATATTTATCATTAGCTTAGTGACCCCTGCTGGGAGGCTTAAGATAATCATCCTTAAATTCAAAGTTGTAGTTTCAGCAAAATAGATGCTTAGATCTCAAACATGAGTTCTTCATAATCCAAGACAATTGACCTTACAGATCAATCACCATTCCTATCATTGAAAGCTGATCAGTCATTAGGAAGGAATAGCCCTTGTCACACAACTGAGACAGTGATCAATTCTAGAAGTGACACTTGGGATCAGCACATTCTTCCTGGTTGTCTGTCTGTTGCCTCACGTTGTTAGTTCTGTTTTAGTTATTTGCCAAGTGGCACTTCTTGATCTCTTTCCAATATGCCTTAAGAAAAAGAAATCAAAAGGCACAGATGATGTCGATTTCCATCAGAATCTTTTTTTCCATCACAATAGCATTATTCAGTATCATATGCCAACCTTCTTACCATCACATTTGCAGAACTAAACTCTTGAAAAGAGGGTAAACACCCCACAGAGCAGAAGCCTTATAGTATTATTTTCATGAATATTTAAAGAGCCAGATGCACTTTTGTTAAAGTATAAGCTTTTATTCACATAGATCCGTGCAAACTTTTCGATTCTCCCCATCTCCATCCCAGACCATGTTGTCATAACAAATCAGTTTAGCTAAACCAATATGAATACTGCCCACCATCCTATGTTAGTCCCTGTGTAAAACAGGAAAATAGTAATACTTCAGTTATGTTTATGCTTCAGGATAACAAAGGATTAATACAAAATATTGATAATAGAAGGTCTTCGACTTGTTAAAACTGACCTAAGCATGTTTAATAATAACATTTAAAATGAATATTTATTTAAAATAGTTCTATTAAAAGTGATATGTATGTGTATATGCTTTAATTTATAAGCTACTCACTATAAGATGTCAATAGGCAAAGTCTCAATTAACTGGAAACCAACTCTGAATCTTTCTACTAACTCTACAGTAAGTGGTTTTTCTCTGTGTACTCCAATTTTTATGGGAAATAGATACAGGAGGAGATATGGAACAAGACGATATAAGCACAAAATCATTTGATGTCTCTCCCTTTTTTCCTTATTTCCTTCTTCCCTTTCTTTCTCCCTTCCTTTCTTCCTTCTTTCCTTCCTTTATTCCTTCTTTCCCTTTTTACTTTTTTGCCCTAGCTCTGAAGAAGATCTTAGATTCCATAACAATTCCACTTAATTTAGTGTATCCTGTGTCTACATACATTATAAAATCTTGCTACTTGGAGTGAGCAATGTGCAGAGATCCTTGTGTCCTCTGAGTGGATAATGTCTTTTATTTTTGAAATTCTTCTCTGTGTTGGAAGGGGGTAGTGATGTTTGTTGTATAATAAATGTCCCTCCCATTTTTAAACTAAACTCCATACTTTATTTGGATTCTACCAGTTTTTCATTAATATCTTCTCTCTGTTCAAAAATTGAATCTAGAATGTCACACTGCATTTAGTTGTCATGTCTCCCTAGTCTTCTCTGGTCAGTAATAGTTTCTCAGTCTTTTCTTGTTCTTCATGTCCTTGACAGTTTTGAGGAGTACTAATCAGGGATTTTGTAGAATGCCCTGTAATTTGAAATTGCCTGATGTTTATTTAATGTTTGGACCAATGTTATGTTTTATGAGGAAGAATACCACAGAGATGAAGTGTCTTTCCTGTAACTTCACAACGGGAGATGTATGAATCCATATGACTTGTCACTGGTGCTGTTACCCTTCAGCACTTGGATGAGGTAGTATTTGCCAAGTTTCTTCACTGTTAAGTTCCTAGTTTTCTCTTTCCATACTCTGTTCTTTGGAATTAAGTCACTAAGTCTAGCTCATTCTCAAAGGATGGAGGAGGTAGGGCCCATTTTGAAACATGGGATATACAACCTGATGAGATAGAAAGGAATGGATGGATAAAAGCTATGGCTAGGTTTGGATCGCACTGCTAATCTGTCACTGAAGACTCAAGACATGGAAGCAGACACATTGTCCGCTTGAAAACAGGTAGATCAAAATGGGGCAAACCCTTCTACCTTAGGGTTGTTAATATTATTTGCAGCAGGTGGTGCCTCTACTAGGTGCTGGGAAGTAGTGTGTTCCAGGTTCCGCAGCTGAGGACTGAGCTCAGGTGCAATGGCTAGGCTGTCTGGGCATCTCTTCTGTGGTCTTTCGCGCTCAAGGAGGCTAAAATGGGCTCTTTCACTTTGCTACGACTGCTCTCCTCAGCGTGCAAGCCTTGCTGTGTCACACTTGCTGATGTAACATTGGCCAAAGCAAGTCGCATGACCAAGTCCAGCATCATTATAGGAGGCACCATACAAGAGACTGAATACCCAGAGGTGTGATTCACTAGGAAGGCTTCACTTCATAAACTACACATTTACACAGCAAATAACCAGCTAAGTTGAGAGTAGAACCCAAATCAATCCTCTCTTTGTACCATCTCCACTGTACCATGTTGAAACTGAGAAAAGTATTTGGTTCTTCTACTATTTACTAAAGAGGAAATCCAACTCATACTTTAGATTTTCAGCAACAAACATTGACACAGAATGAACTCCCTATTTAACCTTTTAGATAATTAGCAAATTCAGTGAACCATATTCTTTCCTGGACATTTTACTATTTTAAGGTATTGCAGAAATAAAAGCGGACTGCAATAGGAATCAATCAGCCTGAGTACCATATCCAGCATTGACTATGTAGGTGGGTAACCTTCAGCAAATGATTTACCCTTTCTTAGCCTTAGTTTAATTATCTGTAAAATGAAGATGTTCAATGGCCTTTAAAGATTATTCAAGTCTAGAAAGTCTTGTGATATATTCTTTATTTTTAATTCATATCTTTTCCTTCATCAACTCTTATTGTTTAGCAGAACAAACTAGATACATAAGTCGAGTTAGAGCCAAGAACAGAATGGTTAGCAGAGGTAGTCTAGATTAGTGTCAACAGCAGGAGGCATTCATAGAGCAGAAATGGATTCAAATCCTGACTCTATCACCTTCAAACTTTGAGGTCCCAGGGTTAACCACTCTGAATTTGTAAATGGTAATAGTAATAGTTCCCTCACAGTTTTGAGAGGATTAAATTGTCAGATAAAGTACACAGTATGGCACACATCATATGGTAAGTGCTCAATAAATAGGGTCCACCACTATTTTTAGGATAACTACTTGATAATAATAGTAAATCAGCACGTACTTTCTCCCAAAACATGTTAAATTATACGCTCTACTAATCAATATGTACATGTAAATGATTTATACCTAAAGTGTCTGACTTTTACCTGAGAAAGTTTTACAGATCAGACCTAGCTCCTAGGAGATAGATTTGTGGGGATTTTTCAGTCCATTTTATAGACGACTAAACTGAGGCTGAGTCTTTTCTATGATAAATCTTGGTTGTCTGGTGGGCATCCAGAGACAGAATCAAGTCAGACCCTATCGCAACCATAGGCCTATCCCAAGACCACTGTTAGATCCAGTGGCAGGTTGGATCTTTCTTTTCTTTCTCTTGGGTTTGTTTTCTTTTAGGAGCTAGTAGAGTTTAATTCACACAGCTCAGGACGTCGAGCCTGAACTATTTTACTCACTGGATGATCTTTTCCTAAAGGTTGATATCCTTCTGCCTTGAATTAAAGTCATTTTTGGCTTATAAATTTTATCTTCTTCACTAGATTGTACACGCCTTGAGGATAGAGGAAGCATTTGTGATGTCTTTGTTTTTCCCGAAGCACTTAATACAGAAATGTGAATATAATACTTCCTCTAATAGTTTTTTAATGTAGCCCAAGGATCTCTGAGAAACAGTGAAATTTAAAGCAAGTAAATTCAGCCAATGTTCTGTGATAGGCATGACATAATGAACTTAATTTATGGGATGGGCTTTAATTCTTGTCTACTAACACTAAGGTTTTAAATTTCTGTCCTTGAGTGAATTCTTTAATCACAAATATTGCCCATCCTTTCATCCAGGTAGCGTATATCACATCACTAGAGCTAATTCATTCAAGCTAAGACTATCTTTGCCCCATAATTATGGGAAAGTAAGTGTTCATGCATTAAATAGTAAGAAGAAAAGACTTTAATGCCTGTTCTGAGGCAAGAGTCTTCACAGGCCACAATAATAAAAATTACTGTAGCAGACGCTGCATTACATTATTCTGCCATCCCTGGTTCTGCCACGGCTCCTATTATTATTATTATTATTATTATTATTATTATTATTTTGGTTTAACTTATAAAAACATCCATCCTTCCTAATTCTGACAAAATGAACTCATATCTCACTGGTAAAGCAGGCGAAAATGCCTTTATTTGTCAATAAAACCGTTGGTAATGTATTGTAAGACTTGAGGGCAGGACGAAATGTCTATGACAGTTTGTGTCTCTCTCTCTCTCTCACACATTTGCTTTCTGACAAAATGGAAAAGAAAAAAAATGCCTTCCTGAGGAAACTGCCTCCCTCTGTTGTTTTGATTTTCCACATGAAAGGATTCTATTTAAGCACAGAAGGGTCTAAGAAGGCTGGCTTCTCGTTGAGCAAGTATATTAATACTTTTCCTCCTACAACTTGTATCCTGATCAACTGCAATTATTTCAGTAGCCAGAATGCCCCAGGATTCTGAAAACAAATGAATCAAGTGCTTTTTAAAGTCAAGGTTAAGGCTAAATACAGAACAAACAAAAGGAAGGTATTTATTGAATGCATTACTTTCCCATGTAAGTGCGTATAAACTACACACAAGTATGAAGAGTAACAATAGTGGAAACACCGTGTCACACCTTGAATGGACCAAGTGCTCCTGATTATACCGATCAGCATTTGCCCTTTAGATTGACGTCAGAAACTCTACCCTCCCTCCCCAAGCCCCCAACTTGCCCTGAGCTGCTGGAATCTGTGTGACAGGCAGGCAAGATTAACATTAAGAAACACACAAAAGGCAGAAAACAAATAGCACTGCTGCCATCTTATTGGATGGTGCCCTCCTGGGATGAATTATAATCATTTCTCCAGCTTAGAAATCAGCCTCGTGGTCTTCAGAGTAGTACTGAAGCTCCCAAGTCCAGTGGGTTTTGTCCCTGCTATTGTTTATAAGAGTTCATTCATTTTGCCATTAATTTTAATAGAGATATAAGGTTTGCTTTTTTGTCATTGGTTTTAAATTTTGGAGAAAGTAAAGCAGAACAATGAAAAAGAACAAACTCTGGCTCCTAAGATTTATTTGCAGGTCAGCAGTGTTAAATATCTTTCCACTCAATGTGTAAGAAGCTTAAAAAAACAAATTATTGTCCTTTTAAAAAAAATGTGCTCAAGCATTAATGTGAAAGGATGTTAGGAGAGAATCATTATCATCTCTGTGTGTTTACAAAGAACACACATGAATATATACACACATAGTCAGAAAAGGGGTTCTTTAAGAATTCCATGCCACGAAAGATTTAATTAACCTTTTCACTAGGAAACCAATTCTGCTCACTGCCTTCATTATCCCTTCTTTCTGTTTCCACCCCATGGCTCTCACACTTTATTCCTTTGCTCTTCTTTTATTCCCCCTATCCTTTTGGCCCATTCTTTCATCAATGAATCTATTGTTAAGTCTGCCAGCTGGTGTTGGAATCACTTATTTCTCTCCATTTCCGACGGCAACAATCTTACTTCCAGACTTTAGTTTCTGCCATTACCTGCTTTACTGCATCCTCTATTCCTTCTCAATTTTTAATTGAAAAAGCTGTATTGACCCAAGTGTATAAGGTCAGTTGAAAAGTTTGACAGTCTACAGGAATCAAGCTTTGAAATATTATTTTTCCCACAGGGCATAGCAATTTGTCTTAAAGTAATTTTATTTATGGAAATAAAACCAATGGAAACCGCTACAAGAAACATTTATTGAATGGTGATATGAAAGAATTTATAATTATAATCATCTGAATTTTATTATTATATTTTTGTTTTGAGTTTTAGATGTTAGAATAGGTTCAGGAACCTTAGGAAGTATGCCTTTCTGCAAGGACTGAGGAAGATATTTAAATCACATGCAAATTGGCATTACGTTTTTGACAGTGTGCTCATTCTCAAGCTAAGTTTTAGAAGTTATCTTTTTTATTGATGATTTACAGCTGTTTTCCCACTGCATTTCCTCCTATCCATTGTTTAAAGAAAGTGAGCGCGTGTATTTATATAGCCCCCATGCTTGTAATGCCTAGACATGTTGGTTGCTAAGTAACAGGATACTATGAGGGAAGCAGCGTCCATAGTATGTATCTGATCTAGCAGAAATGCAGATACCTCCCCAGGAGAGAAATTCTCTGCATTTCCTTGCATTTTTGCTGAACCAAACAGAATTATTATTGCATGACAAAGTACCACTTAGCCTTGTGGAACTTCCTGGCAGTTTCAGTTTAATCATTGCTGTAAAGAATCCATAAGTCTTGCTTGGTAATTTCTACAAGATTGTATGTTGGGTTTACTTCCCTGAATCAAAACTTTGTTGTCCAGGATCCTGTTCCCTTTGGCTCCTTCTAGGTCATTAAAGTTCATCTCGCCAGTGACTTGAACTGAGATGTTAGTTTCCGATGTCTTGCATTCTAATAGACTTTTTTAAAAAAAGTTTATATCTTGTATAAACAATACTGTAGCTGGAATATGAAGTCAAATAATCAGGAAAATTGTTCAGAATTCCACCAGTGTAAAAAATGGGGAAAAAACCCTACTCTTCAAAAACCTTAATTAAAACAAATGGATTATGTACAAGTATTAGGCATCATGAAAGGGTCAGAGGGGTGTAGATTCATTCTTGAAACATTTCATGAATGCCCACTATGTGCTTGGCTACTGAGCACTGATGTTACAGAAAATGAGACAGCACCCTGGCCTCACAATGCATGTGGGGAGAGATATACACAGATAATTTCATAGTGGGAAACCTCGAAGTAGAGTATGAGTAGAGTGTTTTGGGAAGCCAGAGGAGGAAGCAACCAAGTAGGCCTGGGGGGATCAAGATGCTTAAAGATTCTTTGTCTTGAAGGATGAGGGGTTTCCCAGGGAGAGAAGGTGAGGGACCTTCCCTGGGCTTCCCAGTTGACTCTCACTCATCTATCAACACAAATCACTGTTACGTAGGGAAGCCGTCCCTGATTTCTCTTTCCAGATGGGATTCCTTCATCATATCTTCTCTCAGCTCCTCACTCCTTTCCTTCAGAGGTTTTACCTCAGTTTCTAATTATATATTGAGCAATAGTAGCATTATTTAATACTTTAACAGAGATTACTACCTTTCTCTGTCGTTAGACTCTTAGCTCCATCAAGGAAGGGGCATAACAGTTGTAGTCACATTATCCCCAGGAAACAACACAGTGCCTTGCACATAGTGAGACCTTAATGTCAAATGAATGAGTGAGTGGACTTGCAAATCATGTCTTTAGGTAGCTGCCTTCCCTGCTTTCATGGTATGGGTGGCTAAGCTCATACTCTATGTATTTGATATTCCTAAAAGGAAAAAAAAATGTGCCTTAGTACACCACCCTTCCTAAATCTACCACCTACATTCTATCATAAGTCTAAATCTACCATATCTATTCTATAGCTTTAGCCTTTTGCCTAGTATTTCTATCTATCTATCTCTCTCTCTATCTCTCTATCTCTCTATCTATCTAACATGAGAGACACTACTTTAGATGAATTCTGTGGATAGTTAAAATATAGAAAAAAATTACTGGTTAGTTCTTACATTGACCCAACAACAGTGCTACACTGCCTGAAATCCCCCTAGTCTATTAATAAATTACTATAGGGGCTGGGGGTGGGGATTGACATTTACTAAGTACTTACTTTATGTCAGACTTTATATTGTCCCCTCAATTTATACTATCATATTTAATTTCTACCACAACAATATGATTTAGATGTTCTGTTATCCCCATTTGACAAAGAAGCATACTGAGGTCTAGACAAGTTAAATGGCATTTCCTAAACTCACAGTAAGCAAGTGGCAGGAATCAATGTCAACTCCAGGTCACTTTGACCCTAAAGCTGCTTTCTTTCCACTATCTCCAGTCCTCTTCCCATCAGCCTTTACTATCTGAATCCTGAGAATTGATTTATATATGTCAACAATTTTCAGAATACAGATTCGCTAGTTCATTTCCATGCCATCAGGGAGTTAATGTGTCGATTGCAAACACAAACATATTTTGAGAATACCCGTCTATTTGATTGATACTAGTGAAATTTCTTATTCTCAATAGGGATAACATTTTGGCAAAATGTTTCAGAAGTGGAAAAATTCTTATTTGTTTATTTATTGGTTGTGGGAGAAACTTCTTTGTTGCCTCTTTGAAACAGGGGGACTTTCTGATCGGTCCCTTTTGTTAGCATATATTAAATATTAAGGAGTCACTGCTAATTCTGACTCCATTTGGGACTGTCACAGAGGGCTCCACAGTGAAAACACCATTGGGTTGAACTGAAATTATCTTCTTTTCAATCTGCTTGTTAAGCAATGTGAGTAGCAGACAATGTGAGGAGACTTTGTGTTCCACTCAACAGAAAGTAGAGTTAAATGCCCCTTTTTTTGTAGCTTCTAACAGGAAAATTTAACTTTCACAGCTTCTAAATAAGGTCCTTCTCCTTCTGAAAAAGTGCTATAATTATGGTCCTTTAAATATTTCAAACCTAATTTTGTCTCACTTAAGTCTAGGGGGTTAATAAATGTTTTAATATGGTTTATGCTGGAAGCTTTGAGACTCTGGTAACTTAATTTGCACTAAAAGCACTTAACTTTGTGAAAGCCACACCAAACTTGCCATTACTAACTGCGCAAATAGAGTAATTTGCTAATGGGATTCCATTTGTGGCGGTTTATGGACTGCCTAACTTTACCCAATTTGCTCACCAAAGCACTTCCAAATATGAGCCAGTCAATGTGAAACCCTGAGTAGATTTTAATTCAATAGAAGGACACATTACGCACTTAGATATAAATAAATAGGAACATCATATCAAAGTGATGTTCACTGTATAGACCAGCTACTGCTGCCACAAGAGTGAGCAGAGCAGCAACAACAACAAAAACCCTGCTGTGATGAAACATATAATCTAGTGGGAGAAACAAGGATCAATAAAGGATTTGGAGGCAAATGCATTCCAGGCTTAAGAATAAGACAATGGGATAGGAGGAATCCTGCTATATTCAAGGAACATGAAGAAGGGCAGTGGGCCGGGAGAACCAAGAGCAAGAGGGAATGCTGTAAGAGCTGAGGCTGGAAAGGTAAGTAGGAGCTACATCATGCAGGGCAGTGCAGGGAATTGCTTTGTTCTGAATATTTGTGTCCCCCCAAAATTCATATGTTGAAACTCTAATGCTCAATATAATGATATTAAGAGGTGAAGTCTTTGGGAGGTGCTTACATCATGGGTGTTGAGCCCTCATTAATGGGATTAGTGCTTTTATAGAGAGACCCCTCAGAGCTCCATAGGCCCTTTCCACCATGTGAGAAGACAGTGAGAAGTCAGCAGTCTACAACCTAGAAGACAGTCCTCACCAGAACTCGACTGTGTTGGCACTCTGATCTCAGATTTCCAGCCTCCTGGACTGTAGGAAACAAATTTCTGTTGTTTATAAGCCACCCAATCTGTTGTATTTTGTTATAGCAACCTGAATGGACTAAGACAGAATTTATGCATTTATTTTTTCAATAAACACAAAGCATCTGCTATGAGGTGCTATTCTGGGGATTTGCAAGGAAACAAAACTGATGAATTCCTGAGAAGACAGATAATTAACAATTAAACTTGTAAATATAGACTATGTCAGGTGGTAAGTGCTAGGAAGACATCTATAACAGGTGAGGGGGATAGAGAGTGACTGGATAGAAGAGGTAGTAGTTTATAGAGAACAGTTGGGAGGATAAGGTGGCCTTTGAGTAGAGATCTAAGGAAAGTAGGCCATATTAAGGGTTTTGATCTTTCTTCCTAAGAGCAAGTGCTAAATCATTGAAGGGTTTTAAGTATAGAGGTGGCATGCTCAGACACCGTTCTGAAAGGAGCAACCTCACTGTAGGGCACAAAAAAGATGAGACTCGGAAAGAGTAGACGCAGGTGACCAGTGAGGGAATTATTGCAGTTTCCTAGAAGGAGATGATAGTGGTGCAGACTATGTAGGTTTAGGGGATGTGGCTGAATGTGGATAAATTTCATCATTGGAGCTGGCTCTTAATTCCATGTAGTTCTAAGTGACAAGGCTATTTTTGAAACGAGTGCTGAACTAGGAGTAAGAAGAAGTGATTTTAAATTTTCATCTGTTTCACCTTGAGCTACGTTTCTGTTTTATACCTTCTCTGTAAAAGGAGGTAATGCTGCCTGGATTTTCTCCTCTTAAGTTTTGTAAAGAACAGATATGTAAGAAAGACTTAAAATATGTAAAGTGCCACATCATATAAGGAGTAAGCAGTTGTTGTTGTTCTACAGTGGATAGATCGAACACTATAAATACTGTTTTTCCAGACTAGAGAATATACAGCTTTTTATTCTTCTGAGTTTCCAGAGTGAACACAGAGGTGACATAAAGAAACCCACCATATAAATTATTTGCATTGCAATTTAGATAGTAGATGCAAAAACTTAATATTAATTGACATAGTAATTGAACTTAACTGACAACATATCTACACTGCAACGATTTCTAAACCATGGCCTATGTCCAAATCTGTGTTTAGATATCGAGCTGAGTCTTCATATGCATTCCCAGATCTCAGGTTGCTGAGCCTGTCCATGACCGTCCAAAAGCTCCCTTTTGAGAGTCTCAAAAACACCTCTGTGACAAGAAGGGGAGGAAGGTGCATCTCCAGCTGTCAAAGCCACTCTACTTTAAGATCCCAGTAGCATCCTTTTGCAGAATCCATGGTTCAGAACATCTCCTTACTCTGAGTCAGGAACGAGCAAGAGTCTTTGTCTTACGTATATTTATGGTTGGAAAATTCACACAGCCCCTGGGGGATGAAACAACCAATGGAGTTCTTGTATACAGATTATGTAAATGTATTTGAATAAAATTAGACCGCTATCCTATCTTAGATGTTAGGAATCTCTAATTTCCAACTTGATATGAAACATTTATAGTTCTCGTCTATACCATGTTGTTTTGCTTCTAACCGGGGTTGTGTTGTGTTGTGTTCTGTTGTGTTGATTTTTAAAGACTCTCAAAAAACCAAAGAAACACTTCATTTATTTGCTTTGTCAAAAGATGTTCTTCTAATTCACTCGGCCCATTTTTGAAAATAAACATTTTGGACAGATTGGTTTATTAGCTTTGCGATGAGGTTATATTCCATGGATATCTGACCTTTGTTAATCATTGTGTGGCCAAATGAAATAAAGCGCAGGCATTGAAGCAGTGAATAAGATTTGGGGTTAGTGAGTTTGATGGAATCACAACCAGTAATTTTTAAAATGTGACTGAATTCTTCCCACAATTAAAATCTTTCATTATGCTACTTCAAAGCTAATTTCTTTCTTGTTTTTCTGAATAGTTGCTTCCATTAATCTCATTCTAGGTAATGATGGTAATGATACAATTATATGTAATCATTGCCTGAATTCAATATGCAGCACATCAGTCCCTTTGTGTGGTGATTGTACGGCTCTCTACAGTCTTTTTGGATTTGGAAAGTTTCCATCATGTCAAGCCAAGATCAGATTCAGAAGTCTGACATTTTGCATAACATCAGTCAAGATGGGTATTCCAACTGTCCCTTGTAGTGATGGGGCAAACTCCTCTATCTGACTGGTGCCAATTGAAGCTAAGGGTGAAGGCAGGAGGCAAGCTAAGCAGGGCTTGCTGTTTACATAGTTACCAAAGCACTTAAAATATTCAGGAAAAAAAATTAAGAACAAGAACTTTGAAGAAGTTCTTCAAGTGTGCAGGTGGCTAATCTGGTTAAACTACTAATGACACAAATCATAATCTAAGTGAATTTATTATGTTTTGTGCAGAGTGAATATTTATTTCAAAAATTTTTAATCTATTTTCCTAACATTTACAGCTGATGTTACTACCAGTTATCAATCAGCGTTAACCTGTTCCTTGGAGTACTGACAGATAGATGTGTGCTTCTGATTCTTTTTTTTTAATGCTATGTAGATGCAATTTTGCTTATGTTCTGAAGACGTTTTGTTCCAACACTTACTTATTCAATTTAGATCAATTAAGACAATACTGTTTGTATGTTCTGACACAATGGAATGGAGCAGGTCCATATCGTCTAAGAAGGAAATAAAGAAATATACAGGCAGCTGTAAAATACTACAGGAAAGAGGAGAAACAGATTATCCCATGGTTAAATTTTTTACCTTGCCTTTCTTTTTCTTCTCTCTCGCTCTCAGGATAAATATCAGGACTTTCTTGACCTCCAGTGAATATTTGCAATTCATAATTTTACCCTGATTTATGAATTTAATTTACCGATAATTCTTTAAGGGACAGTGTCGATACAAGTGTGGTATGGGTTACAGTGGGTGAGATGACAGTCACTTTAACCCCCAATCTGAAATGAGCCTTCTTCATCCCCTTTAGTCACTCTAAATAGATCTTTTCTCTAGTTCTGAAACAAAACTTTTGCTCTGTTGATATCAGCTAGCTAATTAATATCTATTTGTTTTAAAGGTATATCAGATTTCCAAAATCGAAAACACTTGATTTTCCCTCTCAAATATAATGATCCTGACTCTGACTCACACCTGTAAACAGACACCACTCTCTGCTAGTGGTTCAAATAAACAAACAATTAGAACTCCCCTGCTTCCTTTCTTTTTCTCAATCTCCCCATCCCAGCCATTGGCAAGACCTAGAAGCTCAACATCCACCACAAACTACACCTGTTCCCACCTCTAATCTCTGTCACCACATTCTCCACACCATAGACATCTCTCCCCTGGACCACTAAAGTATCCCGTAATTGGCATCTTTGACTCCATCTGTCCCTTATAATCTATTCACACTAATCTTTAAAACATAGTTTATATTGTGCCTTTACCTGCTGTAAGCTTGGAAAAAACCCAAACACCTTCAGCTGTCTTTTAAAGTTCAAGATAATCTACCCCATCTTACTCCTCTAGCCCATCCTGTTCGACTCTCCCCATTATTTACTATTGTCCAGCCACAGCATCCTTTTTTGGAAATCCTTTTCTGAACATCTCAAAGTTGTTTTTGCCTAGGGCCTTTCACTGTCTGTTCCCTCTGTGGGCTTTATCCTAGATCCTCAGAGAGAAGCCTGATCCCAAGTCACCTTCTATCATACCACCTTATGTTAATTTTCTGCCTTCTTTGATATTTTTCATATTGTTTGATTGATTTATGTATTTTTCATATTGTTTGATTGATTTATGTATTGTCTTTCTTTTTCCACTAGAATGTAAGGCCCTTGAAAACAGGGACCTGATCTCTCATGTTTATTGCTTATGACCAGTCTATAGTGATATGCCTGGCACACAGAATGAACCCAATAATTGCAGAATAAACGGATGGACAAATGAAGCACTAGGCTCTTAGGGGAAAAGTTAATGCTGCATGTATTGGATGATGTAAGTTGGAGAAATAGTAGACCAAAATGAAACTTCCTCTCCAAGGGAATCATTAGCCTAGTCTGAAAGAGAAGACAGGAAACTACTGGAATAATAGTGTTTGCCTTATCTACTTGCCCACTGCCTCCCTCTCTTCTTTTCTCTATCCTTCATTTCTTAAATATTTGTTGTTTAGGCACTATTTTCAAATCATGATTAAGTAAGGTGGAATAAATTCCAGGGTAAATTGGAGAAGGTCCCTGCACTCACTCTTGCAAAGCCCTCCTCCTTCCATGGAAAGATAAGACATGTGCATCCATAGCTGCTAAAACCACAGAATAACTCATTATAATAGAAAGCTGCTGATATGGGAGTGGACACAATCCAAACCTTCTCCTTAAGGGCTGACTGAGAGTGCCCGTATCAGCAACAACACTGGAGAAAATCCTGCCTTAATCTGAAGGGAGATAAGTCAGTCCCCTGTGACCCACACCCAGGATGTCTTTGCTCTCAGTACTGTCAATATCCTGCAATTTAGCTACTCCTCACATCTTAGGAATTTTATTCCTGAGACTTCCTCTGGCCTCTTACACTTCCTTCGGAACGGGATGACATTCGGTGCTAATCTCTTTATTTCCTTTATTCCTAATGGTCAGGCTGCACTCATTCCTGTTAGATTTTTCATCCAACTGCCTACATCTATCTCATTGTGGTGAAACATAACAGAATTTTCACGTAACTTCCAGAATCTCTTCTACACTGGCTTCTGTTCCAATAGTATTCTACACTGCTACTTATACTGCTTACAACACATCAAGTCTGAGCTTTAAAAAGATTTTTCTATTTTAGGGTACTGCTCAGTTCTTTTTTTATGAAGGAAATAAAATCGTAGCTGACTGTGTTTGGATATTCCAGGTGAGATATTGTGAGATGATAGAAAAAACATATATATAAAATACATGTTAAAAATATATATATATAATGAGATAATATAAAAAATGTAAATATTTATGTATATATATTTATAGGTCTCTGCCTCTGGTTTGTGGCATAGACCTCCTAAATCCCTTGGAATTTCCTGGGAGACAGGAGCATCTTTCGTTTTAATGAGGTCACTCTTGGTGGGCTCCAATGAGGGTTGATCCCAGAAAGACCAAGCCATGATTAGAAGCTTGGAATTTTCAGCCCCACCCTCATTCTCCAGAGAGGGGAGAGGGGCTGGAAATGGAGTTAATGATCAATCATGCCCACATGATGAAGCCTCCATAAAAATTTCAAAATTATAGGGTTCAGAGAGCTTCCAGAGCTGGTAAACACATGGAGATGCTGGGAGAGTGGCACACTCAGAGAGAGCATGGAACTCTGTGCCCCTTTCCATGTTCCTTGCTCTATGCACCTCTTCCATCTAGATGTCCCTGAGTTATATCATTTTATTATAAACTGGTAATCTAGTAAGTAAATTGTTTCCCTGAGTTCTATGAGCCACTCTAGCAAATTAATTGAGCCTGAGGAGGGGGTCATGGGGACCTCTGGTTTATAGCCCATCAGTCAGAGCACAGGTGACCTGGACTTGTGATTAGACTCTCTGAAGTGGGAGAAGGGGCAGTATTGTGGGACTGAGCCCTTAACCTGTAGGATCTGATGCTCTGTCCAGGTAGATAGCGTCAAAATTGAGTTAAACTCTAGGACACCCAGCTGGTATCATAGAGAATTGATGGTGTGGAAAAAACCTCCCCACTCTGGTGACCAGAAATGTCAGAAGTGAAGTGTTCTGTGTGAGAAGTAAAGATACATAGGAGGAGAGAGTTTTCCCAAACAGATGTTCAGGATGGAGGTAGTGTTATCTCTACTTTGTCAGCTCATATTTCCAAAAACCAGTGTCAAAACCCAGAAACACCTAATTAAGATCCCAGAGGAGAATCCATAAGATCTAGAGCCCCACTAGATCAGCAAATTATTGCCACAGAGCAACTTTTCCTATTTCCTGTAAACTGTGCAAGAGTTTCTAGAGTAGAACGAAGAAGCTCAGCGTGATCTTCTTCGCACATCATTCTAAGAATGTCATGAGTCTGTCTGAGGTGGATTTAGGAAGACTGAAGATAAATCAACCACCATTCAAGGCTGAGGTCCTAGCACTAATCGTCCTCACTGAGAACTTTCCTTGATCATATTTTTGCCAATCTTCCAGTTCTTCTGTATAATTTCCCACTGAGAACATGAGAATTTGGGATAATCTGTGGAATCTGACTCGATGACATTCTTTGTATATCCAGAACATGGGACATCATGCCCCTCTGTGTAATTTTCTTCCAAAATTCTTTTCAGTGGTGGTTTTACTCATCAGCTTGACCATCATATTTTTTCACTCTTCTTAGCCATAGACTGTAATTAATCTAGATTGGGACCCTTGTCTCTTTACCCTCAACCCAGCAACTTTTGCTCTTTAAATGAATCTACTGCTCAAACCTGTTCTAAAAATTGATTCTAAAAATGACTTCAATTTAGTCAGTTTTGCTCAAGCAATATGGAAATAGCTTGAATTTCTCTTTCAGGATATTAGCTAAATATTATTAAAGTATGTGGATATGTTTTTGAATAAATTTAGGTAACATATGTACATACAAATTAGGAATGTATCTTAAGACTATTCTCAATACTATGGACCATTAAAACAAATAAAAAACAAAACGAAACAACATAGTTCTAAAATTCAAAGCCAAATATTGTTCATTAAGTGTTTCATGGGAATTGTCAGTGACACCTAGAATCTAAATGGCTTTAAAAATCAAATGTCTACCGGCATTATGAATGGGATGCAGAGGTCCAGTGTTGAAAAATGCAGCTTTTCAAGCGAACACCGGCAATGCAGAATAACAATGGATCATTGCACTCAAAGAAAAATGGCAAACAAAAAATCCAGAAAACAATGCTTTTATTTTCTTGACTCTTCGACTATTCCTTTTTCTCAGTTTTTCTTCTTTGTAAGTGTGTTTGACTCAAGGTTGTGTCATGATCTGCTGAAATCTGAAGAAGCCATGGGTCTAAATTGCCCACCATTTCCTTGAATGCACTGTCAGATGTGGCCATCCATGGGACCTTTGTTTAATAAACAAGTTTTTGAAAATGTTCAGTGATTTGTTTATTTATCTTGGTATATTGGATGATTAACAATAAATATTTCCCTTAGGTCCAATATAGTTCCAATATTTCTTAAAGAAATATTTACTGAAAAGAGTAGAAGTGGTATAAGTACAGCTGTTGCCTGCTCGGCCCTGGGCCAGGTGACTTAGGAACATCATTGCAATCTTCCCAATGGCTCTGGAAAGCAAATAGTAATATCCTCATTGTATAGATGAGAAAATGGAAGCTTAGAGTGATTGCAATTTGCTAGAGGGTAATGTTAGAATTTGACTTACCTAGGTCTGTGTGACTCTAAAGCCAAAATCCTTTCCAAGACCAACCTTAGGCTGTTTCAGTCATTCTATCTAAAGAATGCTGCAAATAATAGTAGCTCTTTTGTATAGTTATTAAAAAATAAGGAATATTTAACATTCCCATTGCTAAGCTTCTACACTAAGCAAGAGTAACTTATTAATCTCTCCAATAAATCCTAAGTACAGAAAAGATTAAGGCTCTGTGCATTTATTTTGATTAAAATAATTTATGTAAATTTTAATTCAAATTAGGCTCAGCCTTAGGCACCTAGAATATTAATTCAGAAACTAGTCTTATCAGTCCAGATTCAAATGCACAGCCAAGGACACTGAAACAAACACTTTATCTTTATTAGCCATCAATTGGCGAGCATTTATCGAGTACCTTCTAAGCATTGGGGAGGAACCTGACCCTCAAAGAAATTGCCATCTGTTGAGGCAAGGTGACTAAATCACTTGAAGCAATTTGAAAAATAAGCAAGGTAGTTCATAAATAAGTGTTAATTTGCTATAAAAATTCAAGGAAACAGAAGGTTACTGAAAACACCGGGATTCACTGAAAATTTCATGGAAGACATTCTATTTGTGGTAGCCTTCAAAAAATGTGGAGATGCTTTGGATAAATAGAGAAACAGGAAGGAAGTCATACAGAATAGCGAGTACAAAGATTTGGATTGTGAAGTAGGGAAGGCGGGTGGATAAATTGATGTATCAGATTCCAGAGAATGCTTGTAGTGTGTGTTGTTTGTCTGTTCTGCTGTAAACCGAGTAAGGCTAGGGACCTGGGCCTCTTCCTCACCTCATGTCTCAAGCACAGTAGCTGGCATGTCATAGGGACTTAAAAAATACAGTGCATCTCTTCACTATGAGAGGAAGGCAGAGAGTCTGAATTTGGTGTAGTAGGAAAATATAAACTATAAAATATAGAAACAATAGTTTGGGAGCTGTCTTGGTGGTATAGTGGTTAAGTTTGCATGCTCTGCTTCAGTGGCCTGGGGTTCATGGGTTTGGATCTCAGGCACAGACCAATACACTATTTATCAAGCCATGCTGTGGTGGTGTCCCACATACGAAACAGAGGAAAGTTCGCATAAGTGTTAGCTCAGGGGGGCATCTTCCTCACCAAAAACAAAAACCAAAAAAAAAACACCTATCTGATTTCAGTTGGTACATACTTACTCATTTTATTCGTATCACATTGATAAAAATATTCTGTTAATTTGGGGTAAAAGTTCATTCAGTCACTTATGTATACACGATAGTGGAGTTGAGGATACAGTGACTGGATAGTTTATTTTGCTTCAGACTTTATTGTATGCCATTGTTTCTGAATCAGGTTAATTATTGGTTTTCATTCACACTCCTGAGCACACTTCTACAAAAGTGAAGTCAAGTCTATGTTGACTGGAAGAAGATAAAAAGCCCTGAGTGGAAAGTAAATTAAAGATAAATGTGACATATCTATTCAGTCAGTCAGCCATTGTGGTAGCCAGTCTCTAAGATGGCCCCCAATGATCCCTGCCTGCTGGTGTTCACACCCTTGTGTAATTCTTTTCTGTTGAGTATGAGCTAGATTTTATAGCTGACTCCTAATGAATAGAATAAAGCAGAAATGATAGTATGTGACTTGGAGATTAGGTCATAAAAATCATTACGGTCTCTCTTTTTTAATCTCTGGATTGACTCTGTGGGACTCCAACTACCATGTTGTGAGCTGTCCTACGGAGAGGCTCATATGGCTGTCAGGGAACTGAGGCTTCCTGCCAATAAGCATGTGAGTGAGCCTGGAAAAAGATCTTCTAGCCCAGTCAAGCCTTTGGATGACTGGAGGCCCAACTGACACCTTCACTGTAGCCTCCTGAGCCAGAAATACTGGGCTAAGTCATGATCAGGTTCCTGACGCTCATAGACTATGTGAGACAATAAATGTTTGCCACTTCAAGTGGGTCAATATATCTGAGAACACTAAGTGAAAGGCATTGAAGGCTGTGGGGATATAAAGATAAAACTTGGTTCCTGCCCTTAAGCACTTAACAGTTGAGCGCAGAAAAAAACACTTATGTAGAAACACCTACCATATGAAGCAGCAGGAAGAGGATTGAGAGAGCAGTAAAGTCTTCATGGCAGAGGTGACATTTGAGTTGGGTTTTGAAGAATGAGCGTACTTTACACATATGAAAACGTTGAAGATATCTTGCATAAACTGTTGTATTTTGCAATGAGATTGACAAAATTGCAGAAATGGCGCAGTTGCAAAATCAAATTAATAATAATAATTATAAGAACAATACCAAAGTACATTTCTCTTTATTTTAACAGTATTTCCACGTGTAATAATTCATTTGATACCCACAAGAACCAAGTGCGATGGGAAGAGTTGTCATTATTGTACCCATTTTATCAGTAGGGAAGCTAAGGCTCTAAGAGACTCAGTGTTATGTCCCAGGTAACACAGGTAGTAAGTGGCAGGGATAAAGCTTGGGTATTTTGAAAACAAATACAACATATAAATCAATGTATACAATGAAATAACTTCAATTAATAAAGAACAGTGCTAGAAAGAACCAGAGGGAAGTGATACCATTTCTATAGAAGTTTTGAAAAAAAGAGATGTCTTGTGTGAATGGTGCATTAGTCAGAAATGCTGGCCGTCATCTCCCAAGAGGCTTCTCAGGGAGGTGAGTTTGCTAGTGTCAGAAATTAGAGGTTCAGTTTTGTAAGCTCTCAAACCTAACTTACCTAGCACACAAGCAGGTTTATCTCTCAAGGGAATATTTGTATTAGCAAAGGGCACAGACAGATTTATTAATGTGTAATGAGAAAGTCATTACCAGGCACCTTAGAATATTCTGTTGGCATAGCTAGCACTGTTATTCCCTGTAGGCAGCCGTTCAAGGGAAGCCCCATTATAAGAAAAAGGTTGATGATGCCCGTAGACTCAGGATAAAGAGAGCTGAGTAGACGAACTTAAGAGGTGTTCCTTGGCTTGGAGTGGGGGTGGCAAGATTGAGACACTCTTTCCTATTTTTAGAGATCACCTTGCCAGGAAATCCTGGTCATGATTCACTCACCTCCCCAGAGAAATTTACTTCTATAACTCTCTGTACCAGTTTCCTAGGGCTGGTCTAACACAGTACCAATAATGAGTGGTTTAAAAAAGAGAGATGTATTGTCTTACAATTCTGGAAGTTAGAAATATGAAATAAAGGTGTCAGCAAGGCCATGCTCCCACTGAAGGCTCTAGGGAAGAATCCTTTCTTGCTTCTTTTCGATTCTGGTGCCTCCCAGTAATCTTTGGCATTCCTTGGTTTGTGGCTGCATCATTCCAATCTCTGACTGCATGGTCACAGAACCTTCTTCCTTCTGTGTGTTTCTTCTCTTCTTTGTATAAGGACACCAGGCATTGGATTCAGGGCCCTCTCTAATCCAGTATGACCCCATCATAATTCGATTATATCCTCGAAGACCTCATTTCCAAATAAGTTTACATTCACAGGTACCAGAGATTAGAGGATTTAAACAAATCCTTAATCCATGACACCTTTTTTCCTCTTGCTTCCACTATTGGCCCACCTCACTCCCACCCTATCCAGGATAGACTCTTTCTGCACTCAAGTGTTATTTTGGCCTGAGAGACTTTCTACCTTGTTAAGGTGTTTTTCCTTATAACTCACCTCAACTTTTATGTCTGTTACTTTAGAGAGAAGAAGAGTAGGATGGATTGGAACATTCTGCCCTAAGTAACTTGGTTTTTATTTATTTTTTATTCCAAATGCCAAATCTTTCCTGTGTTCTTAAACCCACAGATTAAAAATCCCTGAAATTGCTGCTGTATCAAGACTCCGCTGTTAGTGATGGGAGCTTGTGGGGATGGGTAACAGTATGGGAAGCAATGCCAGTGCCAAGGGGGAGCTTGAGAGGAGGACTTCAGCCCTTCCTTCAAGCCATCCAAACAAAAAACAATAACAATATTCTTTCACAGGGTAATGCCATTTTAGTTTTCAATCATATGTCAAATGTGAGCAAGAGCATCTTTACCACATATTTTATTTTTTCTGTACAATAGAAGTTGCTGCAAATAAAACTTCAAGGGAAGCTCCCTAGCTTCGCATTCTAACCAGAATGGTGCCTCCTAAACCCCTGCCTTAGGGAAGATCTAGAACGCCTTCTGTTGCTAAATAGCTGCATTCTGAGCTGATTTCCAGCTCACAATTTAGAGGCCATTTTCACTTACCCATTTCTAAATTCACAGTGGGAGAGTGCCTGTAGTTATACCAGAAGCATTTTCAGGTGAAGAAATCAGATTTTAGCAAGTGTAAAATAATAAAATTATAAAATCAGAGGCCAAAAATGATAAGTATGTTTTTAGAAAAAACAATTGTTAGGTAGAAATGCACAAAATGCACCCTTTTTGAAAGAGCCTGTCTGGCCTAGAAGCCAGAAGACTTCGGCACTCCTGTTGGTTGTGACCTTACGTAAGCGGCTTGTCCTCTCTCTTGCCAATCTTCCTTTCTGTACAAAGTCTCTATATTCCTTTGCTAGGGCTGGTGTAACAAAGTACCACAGACTAGGGACTCAGATAACAGACTTATTTTATCACAATTGTGGAGACCGTAAGTCCTAGATCAAGGTGTCGGTAAGGTTAGTTTCTTCTGAGGCCTATCCTTGGATTATAAATATCAGTCTTCTTCTTGTGTCTTCAGATGGTCTTTCTTGTGTGTGTGTCTGTGTCCTGATTCCCTCTTCTTGTAAGGACACCAGTCGTATTGGACTAGAGTTCACCCTAATGATCTCATTTTAACTTAAGTACCTCTTTAAAAACCCTATCTCCAAATACAGTCACGTTAAGGTACTGGGGGCTAGGACTTCAACATATGATTTTGGGGGGGGGAACTATTCAGATTTTAACAGCAGGGTATCAATCAGGATGGATGGTGTGTGGTGAGGGTCAGATTTCTTACTATTACAGAGAGAAGTTGCAGAGAAGCAAGGAGGTAAGGCCTGAAAGAGCCCTGTGGTATTCTATTAGCATCAGAGATGTCAGTATGAACTTTTGAATAGTTTCACATAGATAAAGATAGATTCAGAAATAATTATATACATGTGTGTGTACGTGAGTCATTGTACATAAATTTATGTCCTAGCTCTGCCCATTGGGAATGACTAAAAGCAATGACATACCAGCATCAGCAAGCACATCCAGCACCTTGATCTTTGCTTTCTAAATACCGTTGTCTAATAAAAGGAACCAGAGCTCCTTGGAGAAATACCTGATTTTCAGGCTGATGCAGGGAAAGTGCAAGATCTGCTAGAACCTGAAGCATCTGGTAGTGCCAGAAAGCAAGGAAGTGCTCACAAAATAAACTGATGTCAAAGGCACACTGGAGACAACATGAAAGAGCTCCCAACTGCCAGAGCTAGAACAATTTCAAAATAAGTAGTGCGGTATTGGATTACAACCTCAATTAGATAAGCAACCCAAAGTATAAAATAAAGTATGTGTAAGTTCATACTGATATAAATAAACAATTAAATAAATTAAAAAATGGCAGAGAAGGCACACATCTTTCTGATAGAAGGATTCCAAATAGTATAAGTGTGGGCTGGACTTAGTCACCTTCACCCAAACAATAGAGTATGGAAAAGGGAAAGTTAGTAACCTCACAGGGAAAAACCTGGCAGCCATTGGATTAAGTGAGTGATCAAGGCTAACATCACCAGTAATAGGTCCTGTTAACAGCATGTATCCCTGAGATGATGTGGTGAACAGGGAAATTAACCTCTGTGGTATTCTTCCCCAAACCCACATCCCCAGTCTAATTATGAGAAGAATGTCGGACAAGCCCAAATGGAGGGACATGATACAAAATACCTGAACAGTAAGTACTTCTCAAACCTGTCGAGGACATGAAAAAGAAAGCCTGAGAAACTATCACAGACCAGTGGAGACTAAGGAGGCATGACGACTAAATGCAATGCGGGATCCTGGATTGGGTCCTGAAGTAGAAAAAAGACATTCGTGTAAAAACTGTTGAAATCCAAACTAAATCTGGAATTTACTAGTGGGGAAAAAAAAGGCGAAAGGAAAGAATTGGATCAGATGTCTCAGCCCCTTCTCACTATAGGATTACTTATGTTCTAGAAGCGAGGTTAACTGGGGACGTGTCTTAGAGGAGGTGTTGAAATTAAGAGCTTAGTGCTATTTTTTCTATTTCTAAAATGACTCTTTCTACATATTTTCTTTCCATTCTTAAAAAGAAAGGGAGTTGCAGAAGGCTTTGCTGCAGAGAGAGGACTCTCGATACCAGGTGGCCACACAGAACGAGAATGGTGGGAGGCAGAGCTGAGTAAAGGATGGTGCCCAGCAGTGGCTCTCAGGGGAACCACATTCTAGTCCTGACTGCCTATAGGCATGAGACCTTGGACAAGTCACACATCTATGCCTCAATTTCTTTGCCTGTAAACTTAAGAATTAGATTAGTAAATATCTAAATTTCCAAATGTAACGTTATATAATTCTACTAGCTCTCTGTATGTACAAGTGACAGAAGTCTGAGGAATAATGTAATTTCTGGGGCAGGTGAATGATGCTCTTTCTCACGCCACAGTGACACCTGCTGGGGGAATCAAAGGTTCTCCCCTTGGGTTGGGTACCTTGGAAAATCAGATCTTGTGTGAGAGAAAACCGTGTAGACTGGTTTGGACATCTGCTGTAAACTTGGATAAAGCAGGTTGAGAGGAATGACTTTTGCTGATCTCTTTCTTGCCTCCCCTTCTTCTTCCAGGCATTACCCATCATAGTTCTGACACTGCCCAAAATTAACTATGACATCCTAAGCAAATTACTTAACCTCTATGAGCCTCTATTTCTTCAGTTATAAAGTGGGGATTAGAAATAACTACTTTGCATTGCTTTATGAGAAGGCATTGAGCAAATTCCATTCCAAGCTTGCAATTTGTATGTAATTCTTTATTTAGATGGATAATGTTTGGACTTTTCTGGCCTCCTGATACTCATCAAGTGTTAAACGACAGTAGTCTGTTCATGTCAGATGGTAGGGAGGGCCAAGGAGCAGAATCTTGGCTGCTCATGTCTTTGAAAAAAATATGAATTATATCAAGAAGGTAGATTTAATTTTTCCTAATATTAACTTAAAAGATTTGGGGAGGTAGTTTTAAAGTAGTAGTTTGCTGCATATGATTTATGGCATTTTCATAAATCAGCAATGTGAAAGTCACTGGCAGTTTTTCTCCTGGGGGACCTGAGTGGCAGGGGAGAAACACAGTTGTGGGGACAGCCAGCATTCGATGGGAGCATGTTCAACCTGTGTGGATTTGTGTTAAATGGGTTTTCAAAACAGGTTCTTCTCCAGTAGAGGCTTTAGGTTGAGACGTGTTCCTATTTTCTTGCAAGGTAGATTTTCAATGATAAGCTGCTCAATTCTTTGCTCTGTGCATCTACCCTCCTCACTGTGGCCATGGACAGGGAGGGAGCAGCTGTAAGGTGCCCCTGGGCCTGGGCTTCTGGCAGAACAACTGATCCCAGGAAAGCTCTGGCCCTGTTTACATATTTTGCAAAGGGATTGAAAATGGGATTATTTTCCCCAAACTCAGGAGTCAGAAAGCATTCCCTAGAAACACTTAACTGAATACGCATCTCCATATAATATTAGGTTTTGCATACTGTATTTTAATAGTTTGAAGTTCTTTTATTTACTTTTTCTTGTGATACTTGCCAGATCATTTGATCCTCACCAGGCATTATTATTGTGCTCTTACACGGGAGGAAATTGAGGCACAGACAGTTTAGTTTGCCCAACTTAGCGACAGAGACAAGAACCCTCCAGGGTCCTTCAGTCCCTAGGTAGATAACTCATCCTGTACCTCTGGAGTGACCGCATCATTTTCAGAAAGGAAATGGGAAACCATTATTACTGGCATAGTCATATAACTATGGTGGCTCATATAGTAACCTTCCTGGCTGTGTGTGTGTGTGTGTGTGTATGTGTGTGTATCTTTGTATCTGTGGCCTTTTACTCAGAAATTTTCATACCTAAGTTCATAAGTTGGCATTTAAATGTTCTTGATGGTAAGGATCTTAAAATATATATATATATATTTCTAAGAAGAAATATTCTGAGTTTACCAAATATTTATACTAAGGTCAAAGTACCATGGACTAGAGTAATCAAGAACCTCCATTCTATCTACAGAATAAAACCTAAACTCCTTGGACTTCCAATACTCTTCTTGAGCTGGTACAAACCGTCTTTCTAATGTTACCTTACTTATCATATCCCCTATGCCTAAGAAGTAACTCTCAAACCTGACTGTGCAGCAGATTCGTGGCCCAACCCCACAGTTATAGAATTAGAAACCTACAGAATTTAAATTTTTAACCAGCTCCCTAACTATTTCTGATGCAGTACACCCATGAGTCGACACTGCTGACCCTGCCAGTCCATGTGATCTGCTTTACTCTAATATGGCCTTTGTTTTCAGGCCCTCATAACCTGATACTCTCATTGTGCCTGATCTTATTCCTAAAATACTACTTTTATTTCAAGACTCAGGTCAAATGCTCCATCATTCATGAAGCTTTTGCTATTTCTTTCCACTGTGATTAATTCTTCCTACTTCAGCCTCTTCAAATACATTTGTGTGCTTCTATTTCACTCTAGTTGCTCATCTGTGTATCCTTCCGTCAAGAGAGAAGATATGTCCCAAAAGCCATACCAGGCATGTGGTTCTCAGTGAGTGCTGAAGCTAACTGTATGCGTAGCTTCAGAATAGAGACTGAAGGTATTTTATTCTGGAGATGGAACAAGACTAATCAGATCTTTCTGTTTCACCTTTGGTATCAGAGTTTGGGGTTAGCTATTATGGATCCCATTTAGCTCTGTTACTTTGCTCCAGATGTCCTGTTAAGCTTGAGCCACCACCTGACAGCCTAGTTTTTGGTTAAAGAGGAGAAGTGAAGGAAGAGGAATAGATCACATTTATTAAGGAATTCTCCAGGCAATTGCCTTGTTTAGATGAACGGTGGAACAGAAAGCTTTCAAAATCCTGCATAATCCCACTTCTTCGTCCTTTATTAGATATATGTATATAATTTTAAGGATGCTTCACACTTTGAAAACTATACTCATTAAATTCTAACAATTATTTTAAATTATATGTGTAAATATACATTAGTGTGTGCATTTATCAAGAAATAGAATTTTTTGTTTTTTGTTTGTTTGAAGTTTTCATCCAAAAGTACCTTCACACTGCCACCAATATCTGCATTCAACATCCAGAATAATGGTTTTGAGTACAGGGTTTAAAAGTATTTAGATAGAAGTGCATTGTTAAATAGAGAAATTGCAAATGCCATACTACTAACCATAAAATTTAATATGAAATATAATCATTGATCCAAGAGATTCCATTGAAGAACAGCTGTTTAAGCCTTCTGGAAGACATTTTTGGAAGTATGACTGAGAATCTATTCTGGATGTAACAGGCACCTTCTTATATTTTCTTATAGTTTTCTTCAGTATCTCTAAAGGGTATCATCTGCTCTCGGTTTTGTCTTTAATTTGAATTTACACTCTTACAATAAGTTCATCCACCTTACTCAGCACTGTGAAATTGAATCTAATTTTGGAATAAAGGTACATATCAAATTCTAGGCACCACTCATGAAGTTTAAGAAGGCCTCAGTTGAATTGGGTGTCTTGTCTTCTGCCACTTCTACTGTCAAGAAATGATTCCTTTAATCCAATTAAATCCTTCAGGAAGTAATTTAGAAACTAAGGGCAAGGGTCAGTTGAGAAGTAGGAGGCATCCTTGAGCAGCACCGAGCCCTGAATGACTCTAACTGCACCCCTAGTGTTCACATGTATTCTTCCCCAAACACAAAACAAGACAGTGTTTTTCTTAAGATAGAATTTTAGCAAAACTCTCTTTAAATCCCAAGGCCAAATAGATATTTGACAAACTCCTACTCTAGGGAATGAATACATTTGCTTACTCTCTAAAGCCAACCAAATGACGCAAAGTCCTTCAGCCTAGTTACTACAGTCAGCTTTTGAACAATCTGAAATGCTCTCTGTATTCAAAAGATCCAGCATTTTTACTTCTTTGGAATTGTTTTCTATGATTCTCTTTCATCCCTTAACTTTGGAAAGAATATTAATTTATTTCTACCTCTTTAAAGAATTTATCTGCATCAGTGCTGACCTATTGCAAGAAATAATACCTAATTGCTTTCAGGGAGGAGGAATTCGTCAGATTTTTCCCTCTTCTTTTTTTCTGATTCAATGAGAGTCCCAACTCTCTCTCTCTGAGCACCTTGATTATCAAATGATGGTCTACAGAACTGATCCTTTTTTCCAACCCCATTAGCAACTCTTGGCTCCATGTTGTTCTACTGTGCTCCTCAGGGTTCTTGAAAATATAGAGTATCAACTATGTGAAAAATGAGGGTCTTATAAAGGAAGCCATCTGGAGAATAGGAACTATCGTGGCTTGACCATCTTTAGGATGGGACCAAATCATGTGGAGTTAGTTATATGTGCTTGAATAAATGAATTAACAAATAACTGAGTGAATGTATGTGTTCTTCCCCATGGATTAACTTTAAAGGGAGAATAAATTCACAGAATTACAATACAGTATGAGTGAAATCTTCCATGCATATCTAGAATGAGGAGATGTCCTCTTCAGAACTCACTAAGGAGGGCCAGGTGTGAGATTTATAGGCTAAGTTTACAGCTGTGTGCCTCAGAGCTCTTAGAGCACAAGCCAACTGGAGCAATCCCTTGAGACTCTGCCCCTCAACCATTGTGCAGCCATCAGGCTAGAGGTGGCTTCATGCTGGGGTATCATGTTTAGAAATCCCTTGTGGCCATGGATTTTGCCACGGCACTTGAGGGGGCGGTTGGTTCAGTAATTTTCCCTGAGACAGCTGAGGAGACCATATCTAGATCCTACTGTCTCCCCATCCAAAGTTTGACTGTGATTGCAACAGCGATGACAAGTCAGATGCTATCACTATAATTATCCAAGCGACTTTAGGAGGAAGAGCCGTAAAATAATTGTTACTCATCTTCAGATGTTTTTGATCATTCATGAATCTGCTAATCAGAATGTCAGTGGTTTAGGGAAAATGACAAATGAAATGTAACCTTTTTGTTGGTGAATTCCCCAAACCTGTGATCAGACTCAATGACAGAGATAGTTGCATTTGGCAGTGTCCAAGAGATAAGAAAGAGAGGCATCTTGAGGTTTGAGATGGTAGAAAAGTTTGTATGTTTTAAACCTTTGCTACTTGGTATCATGATTCAATTAGGATACTATTTTTTTTTTCCTCTGATTTGCAAGTCAGCAGACATGAACTCTAGTCCCATATACCCAATTCTGTCCTTTCTTTTTCACAACAGGTTTATTGAGATATAATTCCTATGCCATACAATTCACCCATTTGATACATACAATTCAATGGTTTTTAGTATATTCATAGAGTTGTGTTAATTCTGTCCATTGAAGTGTCTATATCACTCCAGATAAATCTGTGAGTCTGAGTTTCTTCATGTGTAAATTGAGTGGAGCAATATATTTTTCAGTCTTCCTTTGAGTGACAAGTCTACAATTTGAAGACTTATAGTAATCTATTTATGTAAAAAGAACATATGTGATCAAATATAGTGAATGTTTTATAAGTTACCATTTTGGAAAATGTCCTCCATCTTTCTCTCTGACTTTCTTTCTCTCTCTCTCTCTCTCTCTCTCTCTCACACACACACACACACACACACACACACACAGAATATTCTTCCCCTCGTGATCTCCAACTCAAATTCCCCTGTGGTTCCACACCCGGTTTGTCTCACTTTCTTTACTTTCTACCTGAAGTTTTCCCTCACAGGCCCATTTTATGAATGTCTGCTGTATTTTTTCTATCATGTACAAAAATTATCTCATAGATATGGGCTGTCTAATATAGTTTTATAGGTATATATTTTTCTTTGAACAAGACTATAAACTGGATTCTATCCCACTCATCACTTGCCAGTCACACTCAATGAAATTTGTTGAATCTCTTTTATACAATTACCTAGAAACATATTTGGTATCTTAAAACTTACATGAGTTCTTCCTGTGCCAATGGCCAGAGTCAGCTTACAAAGGCTCAAATGTTTTGAAAATGGAAGCATTTTAGGAATTTCCAGGGCAGAGAGTAATTGTGATCACAGCTGTGTACCTTAAAGTACAGGCAATATTACCCCAAGTAGCACATGATATTGATTGACTAGCGTTACAAGTGCACAATTGCATATTGCGCCAATGCAAGTTAATAATTAAACCTGTACAAAGCTCTGTGTAACAAACATATTGTCATGGTAAATTTCATTGGCCATGGTGAGTTTTATCTATGATTGCCTCTGATCAATGACTAATATTGTTTGGGAGATTCTCTAGTTAAGCGACACATGGTGACTTCTGATAAGGACTTATCTAATGTAATAGCTTGTGAAAATCCATTTTTCAATACAATCAGGCACATCTATGTTGTAATAAAAAATCTTTCCAAGTGTTTTCACCTTGACTAGGCTAATATAGTTCAAAATTTCCTTTTCATTTTCTTGTGTAACAGGGTCTAGTGCTTCTTATTGATGTCCCAGTGACAGTAGCCTTGATACTTGAAATGTTACCTATCCTGAAAGAGTGTAGCAATAACAACTTAGAAAATGGTTCTGTTTTCATTAACCGCGTTAAAAGTCTGTAGTCTGGAACTTCTTTCTCTGCAAGCTCTGTAGGACAACTCTCAGCATATGGAAATACACACATAAATTGTGGGAATTTCCTTGCTCCTTACCCAAGAGACAATATAATACAAATGTAGATGCTGTAGTGAGCCATCGTAATATCATGTGTGATAAGCACATATTCCTCCTTCAAACCAGGTTATATGTTTTCTCTTAAGAGAAAGATGAAACTGATCCTCATAAAATGTTTCTGAAACTAATGCCTTTTACACTCTCAATTTCCATATGTTGAAACAGTGCCCCTTCTGAACGTTTGCTGTTCACGTTCCTAGTCCTCATATACCGTGAGGCTCAGAATTATGATATAATCCTTATTATTTTGGGATCTTTATTGTCTCTTCCTGATCTCTACCTTTCCAGCTCAATCCATCATCCTTTCTTTGATGTTCCTGCTGTGCTGTTATACATACCCTAACCTATACTTAGTTGTTCGCTAACCTCTTCATCTCTCTTCCAAATCGACTAAGCATTTACAGTACAGCCCATGTTCATCTTTATCATCCCGACTCTCACTTTCATCATGACCATCGAAAAACTAGCCTCAAGATCAAGTAACTTGATCTTTGCAAGTCCAATGACTATTTTCTTTATACCCTTGAGTATGGTTCCTTTACATTCCAGTTTTTCTGGGTCAGTCCTGTTTATGCTTGTTGTCATGAGATGATCATTAATAATACCCTCTTTAATTCCCAAACGTCATTTTCTTCTGTCATATTTCTGAATATTGACCTTCTTATCATTTCTAAGTATTAGCATCCCTCTATTTTTTCCAAAATTTTGGTGTATTTCCTTTCCAATCAGAGTAGACCTGGTATGGCCCACTTTAGCCCCTTCTTGCTTCCATCCTAAAATCCTTGCTCCTTTGGCCTTGTGGGTACATTTACACTGCAAATTGTCATCTTTCAGTCAAACCAACTGTCTGCTTTCTAGGGTCTGTATCCTGCCTTCCAGAGATATTCAGCTATTGATCTGGATTTTGCTATTACAAATTCATGGTCTCCATTTTTCTTGGGATTCCATGATACTAGACCATGTATTTACATGATATTGGTCATTTTCCGCTCCCATTTCCATAACAGCTATTATAAAATTTCAAAGGGGCTGTCTCCCTATTTTGTAGTGAAAACTGATGTTCTTGGTAAACTATTTCATCCAACTATCTCCATACATAAGCACTTCTATACTTCATCACCCAATTTCACTACCTTTTCTCCAGGATTGTAAGAAGAGCTTTTCTTTCTCTAATTCAAGGCAAATTGCTCTCACTATGCCCTTCTCCAGTTTTCTGCAGTGTTCCATCAATTATTCAATTTTTTCTTAATCTTTTCAATTTTTAATATCTCATTCTCTACAGGCTCCTTCCCCACAGACTTTGTATGTGTCACTCCCACTTAAAACCAAAACAAAAGCTCCTCTTGGCTCCGGCCTCTTCTTTATTTACTGGCTCTCTTTCTTCCTTCTTAGACAGAAAAGTCCACCCTTCTTCATCCCTTATAACTGAGTGCCTCTATCACCCCACTGATTCTATTCTAGAAAATATCATTAATGATCTTCCAATTGTCAAATATGATGCTTTCTTCACAGACCTCATCTTACAGGCTAATTAATGACATTTTGCAATATTGGCCGTCCATTTTAATTTCCAATATGAAAATGGCATTTTTTTTCTGCCTCTTCATTCTCCTTGAAACTCTACACAAAGTTATCAAGGCAAAACCAGGTTTGAGCATCGAGGAGAATAAGTAAATGATACAGGGTTGCAGGGTGGCTGACAACAACGTATCTGGAAGTGTGGCTTAGATTTTATAGGTTTCAACATCTTGTTTTCACACTGCTTCCTCTAATGTCTTTTTGTGTCAGGTCAATATGTTACCTTAAAATTATTACAAAGCCTTCTTTTTGGAAAATGTGCTCAGATGACATGACTTGTCTTAAAACTAAAATGAAATAAAATCAAATGGAAAAAACCTAAATAGATAAAAGAATGAGCCAACATGTTTCTCTGACTGTTTCTCATGTTTAGATTGTGGACAGAGATGGAAACTTACTACACAGAATCCAGGAATCTGTGATTGCATTCAGGGCAGCTGATAGTCTCTCCCATTTTCTACTTCTCAGTGTAAACTTGGGATCAAGGAGGTATACGGGAAATAGTTGATCTATATTTTTATACTGGGTCTAAGACTAAGTAGTGGGATGCCATTCATTGTTTCTTGTCATTTAAGAGTCCCCTTATAATGCTAACATTCTATGGTTCTATAAAAGTAGGTCATTATAAGAGCATTATAGGTACAGTGTGATACCATTTTGAGTCTCTGTCAATGCACACAGAAAATTGTCAACACTTGTACATGATGAAACTCAAATGTAATAATTATTTGTCATCTAACATTGAAGGAAAATATTTAATTTTTATATAATGCAGTTTATTATCTCTGTGCCCTTGTAACATGGATGGCCCATTTAATTTTTAAAAATGGTGACAGCTGGTAATTTTTTTATTTACAAATTGGGGTCCTGACTTAATAAATAAATATTTGAGGCTTTCAAAAGCAGTCAACAGCAATTTGTCTGCACACAGTAATTTTTTAAAGAAAATTATATAGAATCTGTTTCCAATCATATTTAACTTTCATGAGAGATGTTCTCTTTGTATTTTGAAAGTTCAAGTTTTATTAAATGAAGATAGTGATTGAAGGCTTCTACTCAAGAGCCTGAGCTGGTTGGAAGCACTGTGGTGATAAATCCCACATTGAGAGTGAAATAAATGATATGCCCTCTTGACATACAAATCACACATCAGCTATCAGCCATCAATTCAGGATTACAATGGTATTAAATAGACTGGCCTTCATCTTTCATTTGTCACACACTTAAGTTCTTTCTCATTCTGTGGATTCAGAATGCCCCTATGTACATGGCTTCCTGGTTTCACTGCTGCCTTTTCAACTTTGTATCTACTGATGTAGGAGACTTCTAGGATTTGTTTTCAATCTTTCTCCCTTAGCCTCCCTCATGTCTTTTCTTTGAGCTGGAGGATAGCTTGCAGCCTGGCCATTTATGTTCTGGCTCTGATTTATGACTAATCATGCCTCTAGTACCCTTTATGCATCTTAATATGAAGCTTTGGGGTATTTGGTTCCCAGTTGGTGAAATTATCCTGGGCATGGTGTCCACAGCTGTGTCACTGGCATCATCTCTTACAATTCCCTTAAGGAATTATAATATGCGAAGTGTGACTATAAAGTAACAAGGCTGGTTTTCATACACCAACATAAATACTTGTCTCATTACTTTCTAAGCACATTTTATATCAGCCCCTCTCTTAGGGATGGGAGCGGACAATTATTAATTGCTCAGATGAAGGTGGCTATCCTAATATAAATTTTGATCCCTGAAAATTTCTGGTTTTTCAGACCAGTTAATTAAAGGTGACAGCAACCTCAAAATGAATTTCTGGGAAAATGAAGGAAGGAGGCTGGATGGCTAAAAGATTGTTAGGAATTCTGATGCTTTTTAAATATAGTATTTGAGATTTTGTATTTGACAGGAAGCTAACATGGGTAGAAAGAAATGTTGCTGCTTGTGTGAAATTGCTTACTAGTAAACTTCTTTCCATCACCAGGCACAACAGTCCATTTGATGCACATGCTGGTAGTCTTCACACAGAAACAATGGGTTCCTGACAACTGTTTCTCTCTTAAGTAGGTAATTGGTCTAAAAGAGAAAATTGGAGCCTGGAAGAAGCACAGGTTTTCTCTGAAATGTGTCCCATAGAAAGCAAACTTACTGGGGACCTAAAAACGCAGATGTTGGTCTGACATTTATCATACTGAGTTGTGTATTGGTGCACAGACCACTTAGCTGAGTGTCCTGCTTAGACCATGTCCTCACACAAAAAAGATGCTCAAAAACTTTTGTTGAATGATAAATGAATTAATAATTGATTTATTAAGTATGTATCAAAAGGTTTGACATTTAGGTTTTGAAGTTTAATCTTCCTTTCCTTACTAGACTAAAATGACTTTACGTTCAAATGAATCATGGTAGCAAAAAGCCTAGGGAAACTGGGTAACATATGGATAGGAAGGATGCCCTATCATCCTTAAATTTTAGGATGCTGAAACATTCCAGAGACGTCTTGATTAGGCCATGAAGGAAATCCATTCTGATCCCAGCACCTGATAAGCCTGTGTCACTCAAAAATATGTAGAGATTATAAAGTGAGGTTGACATCTAAACAAGAACAATAAAAACCCACATTGGGAATAATTCCTTCTATCTTAGAAAAGTTACTGGAATTTTGAACTCTAGGCAACAAAGGTCTCGGTCAGATAATCCAGTGCATGCAAAGGCTTCTGGATCAGTCGCAGCTGTCCTTAGAAAACAGCCCTGGACTCATGATTGTCATGTAGTTTTCCTCACAAGAAGAGTTCTACAGACCAAGGTTTGAGAATTATAGTTATAAAAACCTAGAGCATGATGATAATATTTTAGGATTTTGTGAAATATTTTGCAAGTGTAATTAGGTTTCTGTCATTTCTTGGTGGCTATTTGTGAACATTGTTTTCTCGGACATTTTGTGTTTCTGAGAGGCTATTTCTGAATCCTGTTCATTTCTCTTCTATCATCAAGTTCCAGTCTAATCTTGACCTTGAAGCAGGACATTTATTACCAAGAACAATTCAGGATCCTACCAGTTCAGTTCAAGCAGTGCCCAAAAATGCTTTGCACTTTTGTATGTACAGCTTTATTTATTTGTTTATTCATCCCTTCTCCATCCACCAGCAAACAAGCATCACACCAGTACTACCATACACACTGGGGAGGCAGAGATGGAAAATGGTAGGCATTGTCCTTAGGGAGCTCAGATTCTAATACATTACTCACAGTAAACAAATACAAAAATATGGTGGGAAAAGTGTTATGAGAAGAGTGAGAATCTTGAGCACACATCTTTCCCAACTTGGAGTGAGGACAGGTGATCAGAGAAGGTCTCCGGGAGAGAGAATGTCTGAGCTGACTAGGAGAGTTAAGTAGGAGAGAAATGATGTGGTGGAGGGAGGGGAAACTGAGGCAGTGAAGCGCTCTTTAAGCCACATGAACAGCATGTGGAAAGGCATGAAAGGGTGAGAAAGCCATGGCTTCAGTAAACTGGATATGGGAGGGGAAGGAATTTCTTTCACTGTGACCCAGGAGAGGAATAACGAAAAGAAAGGAGAGAAAGAAATGATGTTATAATACTTACTACTTTCTCCCCATTTCTACTCTGACATGTAATTTTTAAACCTATTATCTAGATAATTTATTATTCTTACTGCTTATTCCCCTAATTGCCATTGCTTGGATAGAGAGACAACAGCCCCGCATTTTGCTGCTAGTTTTGACAATTTCTTGGTGAATGATACTAAGTAAAGTTTGTAATATCTGGGCCTCTTTTACATCTTCTTATCTCACTAAGTTTCTTCTGAATCGGCAAAAATCTCTCTCATACCTTTTTCATATAAAATTTCTGTAGCTTCAAGATATTTGAAAAACTTTAACCCAGAACCCTGGTGGACAGGGTCATATCCAATAGCAGAGGCCAAAGTCTACAGACATCAACACTCGTTTGCATAGACAACCTGCAGGACAGTTGGGGAAAATGTCAACAAGAAGACGCCATAACCGTCTCCTCCGAAATGTTTGAGTCTTGGAAATGAGCAGTCCCACCCACGGTCACGGTCACCATGTCTGAGTAGGTAGGTAGCTCAGCCTTAGAAGGTCAAGAATTTGTTCCTTGGCTCACCTGAGACCCAATCAGCAATTTTTTAAAGATAAAAAGACTGAGAGGAAACAATAGTATAAGTGAGACGGCAAATTTGATTTAGTATTTTTAGTCAGAAGCTATGTTGTGACAAAATTGTGGCAAAGCTAGAGAGTAATTGAGCTCTCATTTAAGCTGGAGGAAAAGGATCCTGGGTTAAAAGGGTCAGCTCAAGAAACCGTGGCCTGGGAGACTTTCTGGCAGAATCAAAATCTGCATAGCTTAGTATAAAGAATGATCCACTTGTCCACTGTTACTTTAGTCTTAGGAATTCAAGCGCTGAACAAACACACATTACTGAGATTCATTTTGGATCCAGACTGTTTCTGGCAATCTGCTCTGCTCTTTCTCTGCCCACCCCTACTGTCCCACAGCAACTCCTGCAAGGTGTTTTTTTGTTGTTAAACATGAAGGGGGCACCTGGATTGCAAGATATTTATAATTACTCCACTTTACAGGTGATAAAATTCATGTCCAGGCAGTTTAAATGACTAGTCCAAGGTCGCATATCCTGGGACTACTGAAGTGTTAGTAACTTACATAATCATTATTTGAAATCTATTCCATTCCAAGGTCATGCTCTAATGTATCATGCTATTCATTGTCCAGAAAGACTGATTGTCTAATTCCCAAATCATCATCTGGTTAAAACTTTTAAAAATTATATTAGAAATTAGAATGGATTAGGAAAACAGAGCAATGCCAAGGAGGGGGCATATGTAAGACACAAGAGCATGCCGCAGGGTCCAGCTCTGAGTCTGGAGAGCACAGAAAGACCAAGAGACCCATCCCGGGCAGCAGGGAGATCTTCTGGGACAGGAATGAAACCGACTTGCATGGGCTTTCACTGTGTGCCAGGCACAGTCGCCTCCATCATCTCCTTCCGTTTAATTCCAGTGGTGAGGATGGTGTACCATCTTTGAATCTTTCAACACTAGATGTTTTTACAAAATGTATGCCATGGTAACTTTATTTTGAAAGTTCATCTCAATTAGTCAAATATGTTCCCAAAATTAATACAACCATTAAGTAACTGGAAGAATCCTTATGTAGCAAAGTTGTTATAAAGTGAATTAAAGAATGGATTCCAAATCCATTAGGAAAATGGGAAGATTATGTGAATTTGACTATTCACAGGAAGGAAACTGTATGAATGAATAATGCATAGAAAGAAGCCTTTACAATTCAGTGAATAAACAAATTAATAAGATTTTTAATAGGAGTGAGATACATTCTTTACCATTGAAATAACAGACTTAAAGAGGAATAATACATTTGTGCTCTTGAGAATGTGGTGGAAGAGGCATTCTCAGACACTGTGGGTAAACTCGGCACTGGCCAAGATTCTGGAAATCAATTTGGTGATTTTATCAAAGGCCTTAAAAATGTTTGTTATTCTCCCCCTTGATCCAGTATTTCTCATTGGAATCTATTTTAAGGAAATAATTAGAGATGTGGGCAAAAATATATATAAAAAGATGCATATTGCAGCTGCATTTTTAACAATAGTGAAAGATTGGAAATAGCCTACATTGCCATCCATGTGGAAGTGGCTGATTAAAGTATGTTATAATCATAGCATGGAATATTATGCAGCCATTGAACTATCTTCAAGAATTTTATTGTATATGAGAATATACTAGAGATGTAGTGTTAAGGAGACAAAATGTAAGATAAAAAACAAAGTGTACACTGTGAACTTGTGTGTGTATGCACTCATGAGTGTCAGAGAGAGATACATGCACTAAAACATGCAGGGAACACACCAAAATATTAATTCTAGTCTCCCTGGTGGGTGAGATTGTGATTTTAATTTTCTTCTTCATACTTTAGTGTATTTTCCAAATTTTCTACAATAAGCAAGTGCAGTCAAGTGTTGCTTGATGACAGGATATGCTCTGAGAAATGTGTCCTTAGGCAATTTAGTCATTATGCGGACATCAGAGCGTGTTCTCACACAAGCTAGATAGTATAACCTACTACACACCTAAGCTCTATGGTACTAATCTTATGGGACCACCGTCATATATGCGGTCCATTGTTGATCGAAATGTGTTATGCAGCACGTGACTGTATTTCTTTTAGCATATGGAAAAAGAGAGGCTACTTTGATTTAACTAACCTTTAGATGTAATTGCATTATATTCCCTGATGCACCTTCCCTGTTCCACCTCTGACATCCACATCTAGGGTAGAAGGAGAGGAGGGAGGATTTTGTTGGGAATAAAGGCTTACAGAAGAGAGAGGCTGGTCTCTAGGAGAGTTTATGTGATTGACTAGGAAATAATCTTTGGTATCTAACAGAATAACTTTATTCTGCCAGTGAGTACACGAAAGCCAAAGACTTGATTGTATACCAGATAGAAAACCATCCTGCCTAAAATAAGTCCTTCCCATCCCTGGGCAAATCATTCTGTACTGTGACCTTATATTAATTTATATAACATAGCAATCACTGTTATATTATGACTATTTATTTGTTGTTGGCTGTTTCCTTCTTTAGACTATTAAGAAACATAAGGACAAATGCCTTGTCTGTCTTTCTCACTGCTGTATGCTCAATATTGAGAAAATGACACATAGAAGGCCTTCGAGAAACCTTTGTTGAATGATAGATGAAATATTTAATTCATTACAAACCTGCCATAGGATTTAACCTCTTGTCTTTGAACTTTAACTTTGACTCACCAAGGTTGTTGGTATACTCTCAGACTTTGAGTTGACTGCAGATTTAGATGTTGGGGAAGGAAATGATGGCTCTAAGAATCACAGTACCGCTGATTTTGCTGCTTTTATGTAGGAGATGTTGGAGGTGCCACTGTCCCACCACATTCTGACCCAGAAGACAGACATGGGAAAAGATGCCATCTTTGAGGTCCCTTGTGGCAATGGCATAGCATGTGTTCCAATCACTACTAGTTGTCAATATCAAGTTGAGGAAATCGCTGACTTTTCTATATGTCTGACAAGCATAAGCATATTCTACAAATTAGATTTTACTGCACCAGCCAGTCTCTCACAGATCTAAGAGATTTATTAAAGCATCAAAATCAAATAAACTACTTTCCCACCTCCTTAATTTTAAAAATGACCCTGTTAGGTAACACGATTAAGCAGACTGTTATATATGTGTAATATAATATTTTTATCTTATTGCTATTCTACTTACTATCCTTAGCAACCATTTGTAAAATACTCGCTATGATGTTGGCACTGTATTAAATAATTTACATATGTTGCCTTCTCAGCCTTTATCATAACTCCATGAAGTGTTTATCATCTCATTTTACACATGAGAAAAGTGAGTCTATTACAACATACGTGATTCATCTCAAAGAAAATATTCTTCTATCCATATTCCATGTAAGAATCCTGAAATACTAAGTATTCTAAGCATTCCCCAAATACTTAGAGCTGGAACTAGGACCAACAGTCCATAGAAAGTAAGTCATACCGAGAAACTTGATTTTCTGAAACATTCATGCTGGCACTCTTAATTTTCATAATCCGGCATTACGTTGTTACCAGTGCTGCCTTTCATCCACATGTGATTTGATATCCTAATTGGTGTGCTTTAAACCTATAGGCGAACTGCTCTGCAAAGGCAGAGAGGAGATCTGTGAAGACAGTTTTGTTTAGAGGGCTCACAGGGCGAGGAGTTGCTGCGTTTATGAGAGCTCCACAACAGTGTCCCTACCTTTCCTGTCATCCATTGAAATGTATTTCTCACTGCTGTTCTTGAGTTGGCCTCTCATTCTTTACACGTGTCCTCTAAGGGAAACAGAGCTCGCTCCATTCTCTTTTTGACTTCTGAATTAATTTTCCTGATTGGTAGAGAGAGGCCATTTGGGACATGAAACCACTTTAGTGCCTAGCTGGGAAATTTCTGACGGCTCTGTCAATGGAGAGTGCCGAGGGACTTGCGGAAGTTGATGCCCAATTCAGCTTCTCTACGTCAGATCTTCCCTTTTGTGTACCTTGTCTTGAATTTATTGTATTCAGATACCATTACAAACTAGGCAATGGAAAAAGGACAATGTTTAACTTCTGCTTACATGGGCTCACAATGCTGGCTGTACAAAACAAGACGCGAAGACTCAGACCAGAATCAAGGAGTTCAACAAAACCGTGAAAATGAGTGACCTGTTCAAAACTGAACTTCCATTTCTACAAGAAAGACAGAACAGAGGGGAGAGAACAAAAAAAAACTTCAAGCAAAAATGACAAAGCTTCAAGACACCACTCTGGGCACCTGGGCACCCCTTGGGATCTTGGGTACTTAATAGCCTGTAAACATTTTGAAGTACAGTCTGCAGCATGAGGAAGACATGAAATACTCCCCAGAGCAGCCCCCAATGCACTTGATGGATCTTTTAGTTTCAGCTTCCTGCAGGAAAGTGTTTAATTGCATCTATGATTGAGATGATCATTTTTATTACATTCAGCCCACCTCTAAGAGGTGGCCCCTCCTTGGGCAAGTTTTGAATTTCAGGTCATTTGTCATCTCCTAGCCATTACCAATGGTATTGTTACCGTCATCATCATTATCATCAGAATGGAAGTGTTAAGACTGTAATTGCATGTGGCATTGTGCTAAGTGCAATATAAGCAGGCACTTGGTTCTTGCTGGCCAGATGTTCATAATCAAAACACACTCTATGTCAGGGCAGGCCAAACTTATAAGTTTATGGAGAAAGGAAGATGAGAACACTGAGTAAGAGAGCAGGTATTATGAGGATTTAACTACCTGGACTCTGTTTTAAGACTACAAACTATCATCTGGGGATGTTTAGTCTATTTAAGTACTACTTCTAAACTACGGCTATGTTCCTGGCACAGTGTAAGTACTTTATATGTGTCATATTTAATCCTGGCAACAGACTTACGTAATAAATGCCATGATTATTCCCAACTCATTTACCAGACAGAAATACTGAGGACACAATACTGTTTGTCTGACCTCAGGGTCCACAGCAACATAGCATTTAAACCCTTTAGGATCTGCTGCAATGTTACATAAGAAACATACCTTTGTGACAGATGTTGATTGCATTGCATTATTATTTGAAAACTTTAGTGAGCATGATATTTATAACTATATAAAATCCAGCTGAATAGACAAAGAAAGAGAGCAAGCAAGAATGAATGCAGTTAATTTAGTGTAGCAAGTTTTTTAAATTAGCTCTATAACATTTTTTAAAATATTACAATGTTATAAAGAAAGTTCAGAAATGGAAGAGCGTTGTGTACAGAACTGGATGGGATGTGCTATATTGAAAAAAGGAATGATACTATCTGGAGGGTGGGTGAGCAAGTTGAGTGTTCCCGGTAATTTGGATAAACATCTCATACATTGGAATTCTCATTATTTATAGGTACACTCATCTTTAATTCTAAGACTGCATGACTATTTATTAGTTCTGGTTATTGCATTAAAAGAATTCAATGGTTACATTTCAATATAAGGATTCTTTCCAAGTTGATGCTATGTGTATTGATAATTTTATTCTCTCCTCACCACCTCCCCACCACCACCACCACTTTCTCCTCTCTCGCTCTCACACTTGCTTTTTTGTGGGGGAGTGGTGAGGAATCACACCATTTAACCCCTTCTCCCTTCAGCTTCAATTTCCATTTTTTAAGAATAAGGATTATTTTTAGCATCAGATTCTCTGATTCTTCACTTTGTTAGGGAATTTAAACATGTGAATGGGTGTGAGAAATCATTACCATTATAGGAAATTCTCACTATTGTGGAATAATCTTGTATGGAGGCTCACTTTGGAGGGCCATTGAGGGTCCCCACGGTCCTCTACCCTTGATTAAAACAGCCCTTCTAAATTTGAATTGCCTTAGGACAAAATGTTAGCTATGTTTAGGTTTCTTGCCCAATCACACAGAGTCTAAATGTATAACCCACTACCCCCACCACACTAGCCCCTGATGTTCTGTAGTGATCCTTCTTGAGAGAGCTGCTTTTTCTGGATTTGAAGGCTGTAAATGCAGTAGATGAAGCTCTGGCTTAGGAATCAGGTGATCTAGGTTCTCCTTCTATCCCTGGCACTAAGCAGGTGCATGACCTGAAGCATGTAAGTTACTTTTCAGTGCCTTGGTTTCCTCATCTGCAGAAAGAAGGGGTGGCATAGACATCTCCAAGTCCTGTCTCGCAGCACTGTGACTCTATGATCCCTGCTCAGGACTAGGGAGCAGATGCAGGGCTGGGGTCTTCAGCTGCTCTCAGTTCACTGTTCACTAATTCACCCCCTCTGCAGGGGCCCTTGCTAGGTCCTGGCTTGCTTGCCCCATGCCCACAGGCTGTGTCTGCCTGCTGCAAAGCACAGAGATCCCATGGGGCCCCTCTTTTCCTTCCTTATTTGCATATGAAACAAGCAATCTGTCATGTTGGCAATCAACTGCACCTATGAACCCCAGGCTTCCTTGGACATCACCATTCTGAGGCTGTTCTCTTGCTCACCTGGCATGCTGTGATGGACAGTGAGGGGAAGGAGAGCACTTCTGACCTCACTGGTGGGCATCAAGGAAGCTCTTGAAGACATAATGGGATACGACGGTGGCAGCTGCTTATTGAAACCTCTGTAGTCTCACATGTGGCTTTATGATTGAGGGTCAGAGTCTTGTGCTTGGCAAACTCTTTTGTGTGATGGATGGTTAAGAAAAATAACTATGATGTCCAATTAAGAACACCACACAATTACCATGTCCATAGTGATGACATGGCTGTCAGGAAGAGGCTTCACCAGCAAGAGGAGTGAAGATAGCATTTTGTTTTGGGCTGTCATGGGAAAACTATCACCATCTTCTGTATGATTCCATAACCCTTATAAAGACCATGTCCTAACTCCCCATTGCCCTCCTTATATGTGCACGTGATGTTACTTATCCTTTGTTTTCTGAGCATTCTACTATTTCAGTCACAGATGACCATTTTTCTATCTTGAAACTTTCAAAAAAAGTTGCTAACCTTGAAGCTTTCTGATCGTTTTTTAAAGAAGTCTCTAAGGTTTCTAAAACAGGACAGAGAATGGACTCATAGATGGGAATCTAAATGTGATAACACAAGTGGCCAAGAACCAGAGTATTATCCTCTTTCCCCCTGCAGTGTGATCTGCCTTTTCATCTGTATCAAACAAACTGTAAGAAGGAGCTGACTTCATGGATGAATCCTCTCTCTGGTGAGAACTGACCGCAAGAGGGCCCCAGGGAACAGAAGTCAATGGAGCTTCTGTAGACTGTCCAAGAGTTGTCTAGATTTGCAAACAGGATGAGCAAGCCTAGTCCACAAACTTTGGTGCAGAAGGCCCATAAAACTAAATAAAAATGTTTTATATTCAGTCATTAAACTGTATGTCATAAAACCTTTGAAACAGCACACATTATAAATCAGGAGCTCAGGTTTATAGGGTACCTTTCATTTAATAGATGCTATTATGACATTTGAGGCGTGGGTGGCTCCTTACCTCTTTCTGATTTAAATTAAGAGAATTTCCACACCTTGTTTATTCCAGAAAGGAAAGGTCCATCTACTTTTGGGCTTCTACAACCTCCAGCCCAGCGACCAGCCATGATGCTTCTCATGGTGGCTACAGATCCTAACATTCGAATGCTCAGAAACCACAAAGCAGTGAAACTTCGCCCACAGAGAGCAGGTGGTCCCCAGGGGAGTAATCTGAGAGACTCAAAACTACATTTGTGTGTAATGGGCACCAACATACTACATGTCTCCAGGGGCCTTTAACCCATAAAACTGCCTATTTTAGAGTTTCACTGGTGCTGTTCTTCAATGGATAAAATACCTAAAAAGACACTTATTTACTGTCTTTTCAGAAACATGACTTGATTTAAATGGGTGCTAAATGGAATAAGCCATACACGAAAGTACATTCTGTATGACTCCATTTATATCAAATTCAAAAACAGGCAGAACTTTTAAGGCCATTGAATTGCACTCTTAAAAATGGTTAAAATGGTAGTGTTTATGTTTATTTTACCACAAAACCATAAAAAATAGAAAACAAAATCAGCAGCACGACTTAATCTAATGAGTTACAAGTCGCGAGAGCGGCTGCTGTTGGAGTACCAGTGACTGGAAGGATGCAGGAGGGGAGCTCGGGGATGCTGGTAAGTTTCTGATTCTCATCTGAGTGCAGGGTACACAGGTGGCTCACTTTGTGAGGATTCATTGAGCTGTATGCTAGGACTGGTGTCCTTTTCTAGATCTGTGTATTGCTTCAATAAAACATTTATGAAAAGAAAAATGCTCCATAAGTCTTAGTTGATTTGATTTAATTTGACTGGGGCGTTGGTCACAAGTATGAAAATTAACTCTATTCTTTGGTTGCCCCAGGGATCTGGGCAGAGATAATTGAATAAAATTATGTCACGGAATAATATTTCTATTATTTCTTTCTTGCAAAAATTGAATTAGGTTTAAGGAAGACAGGGCAAGATTTTGTCAGCATTTAAACCACAATGCTGCTACTCTCTGAAGCTGGTTTACTTCTTTGAAGCTATAAAGGTGCCTTGCAGCTGCAGCAATCAACCCAGTGTTAGTCTAACGGGCAGCTGTGGGTTACATGGCACATATATTGTTTCTCCTAAAAGTTCTGCCTCTGTGTAATGTTGTGGGATAGTGAGTTTCCTGTTATCGAGCAGTGGCCAGGGAACCATCTGGAAGGAATGATCTGCAGAGTGCCTGTATTGTGGGGAGGTTGAAAAAAATAACCTATGATGATCCTTTTAATTTCAAGATTCTACTTCTATCATTCCTCTATGCGTTTGTAAATGAGTTCTTAAAGGGACTTACTAAATATGCATCCTTATCTCTGTGTTAGCTTCTTGTTCAGTAGTTTTGTGAAAGGAAGTCACAGAGGTTACAGAATAATACCATTGCTCTTAGAACACTGGTGTAGTTTTCTAATGCTGCCGTAACAAATTACCACAAATCGGGTGGCTTAAAACAGCATAGATTTATTCTTTCACACTTGTAGAGGCCAGAAGTCCAAAGTCAACATGTCACCAGGCCCACTGTCCCTCTGAAACCTATAGAGGAGAATCATCCTTGCCTCTTCCTGCTGCCAGCGGCTCCTGGCAATCCTTCGCATTCCTTGGCTTATAGCTGCATTGCTCCAATCTCTACCATCGTCTTCACATGGCCTTCTTCCTCATATATCTGTGTCTCTCCGTGTCCTCTCTTCTTTTCATAAGGACACCAGTCATTGGATTTAGGGCCCAACTGACACCCACAATGATTTCACCTTGAGATCCTTAATTACAATCGCAAAGAACTCATTTCCAAATAAGGTCGCAGTCTGAGGTTCCAAGAGGGTATACATTTTGGTGAGGACACTATTCAACCCACTACAGACACCTGTAAAGGGAAAAGAAACAATCAACCTTAAGAAACAGCTAGGGCCTGCAATAGATGCAAAGTCAGTGGTTAAGAGAACGAAGTTTTGTGACAGTTCTCAAGAAGTGTAGGGGCTCAGAGAGGAAGATTATACACTCATCCATTTGTGCAGCAAATTGTTATTGAGCCCCTGAGAGGTAGCAGGCACTCTACCAGGCACTGAGTGTTGAATGGTGAATGTGAAGAAACAGAAGAATCCTCGTGGCATTTATGGTCCAGTGGGGGAGATCAATATTAACCTACAAAATACAAAAATCTAGTACTGCAAATTGTTGAGGAAACAATCGACCATACCGTGAGAGAGAATCATGTTGAGGGGAGGTCTGGCCTTTCCTTTGATGGGTCTGTCAGGAAAGTTTTTTCAGAGGAAATGATATTTAAACTGAAACTAAAAGATAAGTAGGAAATAGCCGGGTGCAAATTTGGGAAGATCATTTCAGGTAAATAGAGTAGTGAGTTCAAAGGGCAGAAAGGAGGCCACTGTGGCTGTGACATGACGATCAAAGCATAGGTTGAAGTGCAGGGTGCCAGACACCCAATCATGCATGAATGGTGGTTCACATTCAGGAGTTAGGGGTCCCTGCAACAGGACTCCCCAAAAAGGTTTAAGCAGAGGAATGGCAAGCTCTGAATTTCACGTTAAGTTGATCTCACTCGTTGATGTGTGGAGAAGAAATAAGGACAGAAAAGCAACACTGCAGGCTGAACACAATAAGGTGACAGACGGTGAGATCAGAGACCTTGTTATCCAGGAGACATTCCACATACATTCCTACTGCCACAGGTGATCAGGAGGAATCCTAGTGGATTACTTCCCAGGCTGAAACACAAGCTTGACTCTTAGAGATTTGTCCATCTCCATCATCCATACAGAATTAACCTTTAATAAAGAGGAAATGAAAATAATTTTTGAGTGGATCTTACCTAAAATTAACAAAGGGGATTTTTACCACACATTTCTGCTCATTTGCCACTAAATTCTTGAAATTATCTTCCAGTTTGGGAGATAGGTCCAGAATTTGATTTATGCAGATGGCCATGCCCTGTGACAACTTTAGTGCTACATATCAGAAAGCTTGTGGCACACTCCTCTTAAATCTCAATTGAGGTAGCCTTTGCCAACAACCTTTGTTTTCCATCTGTGGAGGGCCTGGATTTCAGGTGAAAAGAAGATAAGATTAAGATGAGATGAGAGGTAAGGAAAGATGTCTCCTAACCATGAAATTCATATGACCATTTAACTTTTTATTAGAAATCATGTAGGTACAACTCTATTTAGGTTACTAAACATGCATGGGTCTTTCCCACAGGATTCTCTAACACGCAACTTCTTGCTGCTCCCTGTGTAACTGGCTGGGAGAAGGCTAGCATCTGACTAGAGCAGATGAGTTCATTTTCCTGGCAGACAACCACCTTATAGAGGAACCACATGGTCCTCACAGCAGAAGTCCTCTCATCTGAAGGATAACTAACGTTATGTACTCATATTTCATTCCAGCCTGAGCTCCTCCAGCCCCCACAAAAAGACATATAATCCTTACAGATTATGTGAAAAGAATCTGGGCACCAGAGGTGGGCTCGGGCAGAGATGGCCTTGGCAGAAGGCCCCAGCACCACTGCCCCATCTGCATAGTATTATCCACACGAGTAGGCTGCCTCCATCGAAATCAACAGGACCGTATGGCAATGTTCGAATCTGAAATTATTTCAAATGGATTCCTGTGTAGTTACAACTCTGTACTTGCAATCTTTGTGATTTCAATTTGGAAAGTCGTTCAAGTGAATAATTTAATGTTGGGCTGCTCCTTCTGTTTTCCCATCAAGCTCACAAAATTCTAAACATACTGTTATTATGAGCAAACTTTGCACTTAACAGGACAGTAGGGGGTTACAGTTCTGTTTGCTCCAAGTATAAAAGATCAGGTCGGATTTGACTTTATCAGGTTGGCCCTGAGTTTATGAAGACAAGTTCCAGTTGTGTGAAGCCAACTTTTAATTCTCAGATGATGTCTTACCTACCTAGAGAGAGAAAAGCTAGGCTATTTGGGAATAGACAACTGACCATTGTCCTAAGGCAAGGTGAGGACAACTTGGCTAAGAAAAAATATCACCATTATTAAAGTCACAATGATCCTCCTCATTCACACCTTTTAACTTCTGATTCTTCTTCACTTGTATGTTGGTCTCCTAGCCATGGAATTACTTCAAATCACTTTTTAGAATTAGGCAAAGTACATTTTGCGTTCATTGTTAGCAAATTTGTGCATGTACCTGACTTAAAGAGCTCTAGAGTTCTGCAAGGCTTGTTATAAAAACATCATTTCCTTGCCACCCAACCTCAGCTCTCCCTCTTCCCTGAAGTAACCACATGGAATGCCTCTGGCTGATTCTTACAGAATTTTCCATATCTCTAAATAACATGCTTATGTTGATCCTTTTTGACGTTCCCATTTTAAGCATTTCCTACTGATTTCTTACTGTGAGAAGTAGAGTTGACTTTCTTTCATACCTCTTTATCCATTCACCTCTACCATGTATGTGCCCTGTCCTCATCCTCAGGCTCCCAAGAAAGTTATATCTTAATTTTATTGGGATCAATATTCAGTGTTTACAATATTGAATCAAAGTATACTACGGTTACTTTTGCTTTCCAGTACAATCCCCCCACTGAATTAATAATTGTCTTTTGTATAGTTTTGTTTCCTTTTCTTAGTTTTATGTATTTCTCTCTTCATTACAAGCCTAAATCTCCTCCCAGTTGTTCAGACGTATCTGCCAACAGCTTCTTCCTGAGGCAGTCTCACTCAGCGACTCTTGACCTGCTGCAGTCAGAAATGGTTGACTGCTACACAATGAGCATTGCTGTGACGCAGGGCCCTTTTCACCACTGTTCTGAGAATTCCCTCCTCTTCCCCTCTGAATTGCGGCACCAATTTCCAGACGCTCATGTCTTCTTTATTCTCTGCCTTTTGGTGGATTCTATCTTCCAGTAGCTTCCTAAGAAAGGATTCATGGGGATGGGGTGGATAGAATAGAAACTTAGCATGTCAGAAAATGTTTTTATTCTACCCTCTTACTTTATTAGTACAATCATGCATTGCTTAACAATGGGGACACATTCTGAGAATTGTGTCATCAGGTGATTTCATCATTATGTGAACATCATAGAGTGTACTGAAGGGGAACAAAATTTACCACCCCAAAATGTGTCCTTTTAGTGTAAGGGTTATTTTTGGCTAATTATTTTTTAAAAATTAAAAATTCAGAAAGTTTTTCTTATTACCTCCCCCTTAACTTCTTAAAAGAATTCAGATAAAAAAACCTGTCTCAAGAAGCCAGCTATCACCTTAGCATAACATGAACTAGGTAATGCTATGAAAATGAAAAGGTAACAGGGAGGAGCCTAGAAAAGCCTGTTTGTTGGGCTTCTCTGTGTGTTCTTCTGTTTCTGTGTGACTAAACAAACAGTTGTTTTCCAAATGTTTGCTCCTTTTCACCTACCTGTGAATTCTTTTCCTTCCTTTTGAAGTCCCTGACTCTCCCCACCTCTAACAGCTCCTTTTATCTTCAGTGGAAGATGCTATTTAAGGTGTGGGCTTAGGCCATTGTGGTGAGTTATTCAGTATTCTTCGGTTTCTCTCATGTATACATGTTATTAAACTTCTGTTTGTTTTTCTCCTGTTAATCTGTCTCATGTCAATTTAATTCTTAGACCAGCCAGAAGAACCTGGAAGGAAAATTTCTTCCTCCTTTATAATACTTACACAAACCTGGATGGGATAGCCTACTGCACACCTAGGCTATATGGTACTAATCTTATGAGATCACCATTGTATATGTGGTCCATCATTGATCAAAATGTTGTTATGCAGGGGCTGGCCCCATGGCCAAGTGGTTAAGTTCGCATGCTCCGCTGCAGGCGGCCCAGTGTTTCATTGGTTCAAATCCTGGGCGTGGACATGGCACTGTTCATCAAACCACGCTGAGGCAGCGTCCCACATGCCACAACTAGAAGGACCCACAACGAAGAATATACAACTATGTACTGGGGGGCTTTGGGGAGAAAAAGGAAAAAAATAAAATCTTAAAAAAAAAAAAAAACAATGTTGTTATGCAGTGCACAATAGTAGTTTGGTTGGTTATAGAATTCCTATTAAGGAAATATTTTCTTACAGAATTTGAGGGTATAGCTCTATTGTCTTTTAATTTCCAGGATTGATTTTGAAAAATCTGATGCATTGCGAGACCTGATCCTATTAGGTTCTCTCTCTCTCTTTATCTATCTTTTTGTAAAATTATAGGACGTTCTCTTTGTCTGAAGTGATTTGAACTCTCATGATATTCCTTGCTATGAATATTTGTCATGGAGTGGATGTGGGTCTATTTAATCAAGATTTGTGTGCCCTTCAATTCTGGGAGATTTTCTTGAATTATTCCATTGATAACGTCTTCTCTTCTATTATCTCTGTAAACTGTTTCCAGGACTCCTTTTATTCAGAGATTGGAGTTTTGAAACTGATCCCCTAATTTTGTTTCCCTATCGCATTTTACATTTTTGTCTCTTTGCTCTAATTTCTAGACTATATTTTTAAATTCAAATGAAATCTTTCTATTGTCAATAAATAATTTAAAAAATCCAAGATGCAGCCATGATGAATGAGACACAGATTTCAACACAAATACAATTCAGAAGATCTACCAATGATTGTGCCATTGTGAGTAGCACAAAATCTGTCTGTTGTTACCATGAGCGGGATAAGTATTGTAGGTCAGAGAGTAGGTGAACACTGAGGCATTGTAGAACCTCAACAATAGCCTGGGATGTAAAGGAAGAAAGCTTAGAAAGGGGCAGGCATGACTTTAGCAGTCCTTCAGACCAAATTACCATCCCCAAAGGGAGATGAAGACCGTACTTACAACACTCTGTTGGAGTTCTGGAGGGTAAGTCTTGGCCATGGAAGGTCCTTACAGCTGGCATATTTGAAGTCAGACAAGGCCTCATGGCTTGGAGTGGTCTGTCTGACTGGGGAGCCATGCTCGTAAGGCCTTGTTTGGATTTTAGGGGCCCAGCCAAGTAAGCTAATGTTAAGGAAGGGCTTTATGTGCCAGAGTAAGGAATTTTAGCATAAATCAAGAAAGCAATACTAGGAACCTGAATCATGCCAATGAGACAAATCCTAGAAGTGAGGGCATGAATGGTCCTAAGCCTCACCCACATGAACCTTTATTTGTTGATTTATGGCAACGTGGCTAATTCCAGACCCACCAGATTGTGAGTCAGAGCTGTTTAACCTGCCTGGTCACCATTGTCTCTGTACCAGGCAGGCTTGATTCTACGAGCTGAAAATCTTCAAACCCACGGCTGGGTGAGCTGGGAAGAGGCAGAGAGGGACAATTCTGAGTATTTCAGATCTCCAGTGACTACCCATTACTTTCTCCACCCAATAGCAACTTCATTTTCTCTTTAACTGACCCTGTTATCTTGTTTTTTTGTAGGTTTTCCTGTCATACCCTGTTTTTAATCTGATCTCACTGGCCAGGTTTAGTTCACCCACACTTCATTTTTTTTTTTTCTTACTTCACAAACTGCCTAAGTTTTCTATGGTAGCCCAAAACTCTACTGCTCTCCTCACCTTGAAATTGGAACTTAAATTGATCCGGAAATCTCCCCAAGACTTGCCAAGAGAATGACATGATCAGTACGTCCTGTTTACCCCTATCCTTTAACAATCATTTGTCTAGTTGTTAAACATTGTCTCCCTTTTTCCACAGTAGCCCAAAGTCTTCTTGAAGTGAAGCCTACCTTGTCTTTTTGATGCCACTCAAACACCTCCTGCATGCAGAATCAGAATCGGTGCACCAGCACAGTGAGCACCCCCGCTTCCATCTTGACCTTTCTACAAAGTTTCCCTCCTTGGGTGGGAGTCTCAACCTTCCTTCAGTCTTATCTGCTATGGAAGACTGATTTCAGGAAGGAACCTGAGTGAAAACCTAAATAAAGCTGTTCCCCCTTCCAGAAATGTTTGCAGTTGAAACCTCATTTTGATGGTCACATGAAAGGCTTTGTCCCCAAAGAAAGGAATAGCCAAGTGCAAACTAAAAGAAGGATTTTGATTTCCAGGGGTCCTTCCCAATCTCTTTCAAAGGATTCCCTGTAGGCATCTGCCGACCAGGCCACATCAACAGCAGCGCCGTGTGTAGCCTGTGACTGATTAATCAAGAAATACCTGCCAATCAGCAGCCACACTTCTTCTGAGGCTGAGGCACCTTTTGCAGGAGGAAATAAACGCTAGGCTCAGACTCAAGGTTCCTGACCAAGGAGGGCTCAGAAAGGCAGCCTCTGCCAGGGTCTGAGCAAAGCTGAGAGCCTAGGTGATGCACACCTCACTTGTCACTGTGCGTGGCACTGCCTCTTGAAGTCTCTGCTCTATTTTTGGAAGCAGACATGATCAAGCATTAACTCCATTTCCAACCTCTCTCCCCTCTCTGGAGAATGAGGGATGGGGCTGAAAATTCCTAGCTTCTAATCATGACTTGGTCTTTCTGGTGACAAGCCCCAGTCCAGGACCCCACTAAGAGTCATCTCATTAGAACAAAAGATAGTACTACCACCCAGGAAATTGCAAGCATTTTAGGAGCCCTGTGTCAGGAACCAGGGAACAGGATCAAAGACCAAATACAAGAACAAAAGATGCTCCTAGCATTCTTATCACTTAAAAAATTACAAGGGTTGTAGGAGCTCTGCACCAGGAACCAGGGGCAGAGACTAATATATGTATATTTTTTCCATTATCTCAAAATGGGGGAGGATGGTTTTATCTCTCTAGGAGTGAGGACTTACGTGTTAAATGAAGTGGATAGTTTTGACTAAGGTGGCATATTTGATGTATATTACAGAGACAGACACAAGAGACTGGGTAAGGCAACAGAGATAGGATATGTAAATTGGAAATGAAATGCATACCAGTTTCTCAGCTTTAATCCTTCCTTTCCTCAGTAGAGATAAGTCCACACATGGTTCACTATTGTTTGGCTCAAATGTACACAGTTGAGTCAAGCACTAGAAGGTCTTCATGTACCACCCCACTTCTATACGCTCTTGTAGTAACACTTTTATCCTTTCTGAAATCTTTTGACATGCGTTATCTCATTTAATCAGGCGGAACAGGTGAGTTTCTAATATTATTCCCATTTCAAAGATAAGTAAATGGAATGGCAGAGAAATAAAGTAACTTGCTCAAGGTCACACTGAGAGTGAGTCATCAAATTTTGACCCATGTTGATCATGATAAATGATCAACTATTGAACACTTACTAGAGACAGTGCAATATGTTAAACACTTTATTAAAAAAGTTCCCAACAGCTCTAGCAGATCGGTAGCAACACTTATTCTTTTTTTTTTTTTCTTTTGGTAAAGAAGATTGTCCCTGGGCTAGCATCCATTGCCAGTCTTTCTCTGTCTTTGCTTGAGGAAAATTAGTCCTGAGCTAACATCTTTGCCAGTCTTCCTCTGTTTTGTATGTGAGGTGCCTCCACAGTGTGGCTGATGAGTGCAGTAGGTCCATGCCCAGGATCAGAACCCATGAACCCAGGCCACCTAAGCAGTGTGTGTGGACTGCTCGGCCACAGGGCCGGCCCCTAACATTTATTCTTACATAAGAGAAAAGAGAGGATAAGTAACTTGCTAGGGTCACACAGCTGGTAAGTGGCAGAGACTGGGTTTAAACCTAAATGCTTGCCTCTAGAGTCTGTGATCTTAACCACTAGCCAGTACTTTGTCTCTGTAATCCAGCAATTTTCCTTCTCCTGATGTCTAGTGATTCTTGCATAGTATGATCAATTTTCTATTGAATCCCATCTCTCTCTTTCACAGTACCTTCATTTTAGTTGATTTCTCTATTTGTAGCATCATCTCACATCTTCTCTGCTAATCCATCTACGTCACTTCTTTCATATCTCATCTCCCATGTGCCTCACTTGCCTGGTCTCCCAGTACACTGGATTCTTCAGCATTATTTGTGTAAATCTCTCCTCTTTTTCTAGTTATTTTGGAAGTATTTTAAAGCATAAACAATTTTTTAAATTTTATATTATATTTTAATTTTTTGCACTGGAACTCAGATCTCCCAACTCTAAATGTAATCTTTTTATCAAAAGCACAGTCGCCAGAGTCAGGAAGACTCAAGTTCAAGTGCTGCCTCTGTCACTTACTGGCTGGATGGCAAAAGCCAAGTTATGTGGCTTCTCTGAACCACAGTTTACTCCTCTATAAAATAGAGATAATGGTAGCAGCTAAACTATAGATCAAATGTGAGGAATATTTTAAATAATGTATAATAGATATTTAACATAGAGTAGCAGATTAAAAACTCAACAATAGAAGCTGCTATTTATGTTATTACTATTATTAACCATAATTATGAAAGGAAAACTGCCAGCTGTCGGAAACACCCCACACTTGAAGTTTCTCTTGCTGAGGAAATCCCTGGTTATTTCCTAAGAGTCTAATAAGTAGGAATTATCTCCCACTCAAGATGAAAAACATATTCATCTATTTTGATAGAAGCCACTCTTAGATATGATGTTATCTAGCAATAATAGATTTCACCATCAAGAGAAAATTGTAAGAAATGGAAATCCACGATGATTAGCGATGGAAATTAAAAATTTGTTTTCCCTACCTGTGTACAAGTAATATCTCCCAGAGTTTTACTGTCAGTGGATGGTCAAAATAGTGCTATTTTTCTGAAAATAACTGTGGCTGACCAATATTTTTTAATATGGTCAACAGGAACATCTCTTATTTGTCTGAAACTGCTCTGGGCTAATAAATGATTGGGATAAGACTTAGCAACGTGACAACCAGTTCTGACGTGAGGCTGACAGTGTAATGAATAACAGAGTTTCAGGATCCTGCAACTTTGATTGCTTTTCCTCCTCCTATTTGCTTTGTTCATCTCAGAGAAGAAAATGATCCACATTCGTAATATCACCTAATCCGGCTGTTGGACATTAAACATTTATTTTAAACATTAAAACAGCTGAGCTTGCAATTTTATGACCCGCAGATACTTTTATTTATTTATTTTTAAATTTTAATTTCTTTATGTTGAAATTGCCAAATCCATCGAATTGAAAGAAAATGGGATCTGGAAGCTGTGACTTTTCATGAAGTATAACCAAATACAGCTGGTCAGGAGAGCGTGAAAGGGGAATTTTGCTGGTGGTGCTGGTTGGAATGGCAGGGCTGAAATGTACACATTTCTTATTGAATGCTTTATGGCTTGGTTATGTTTGGATTATGGTTTTTAAAATATCTTTGGGTTTTGAAAACCCATAACAATGTATTCATAACCCACGGCCCATCAGTTTTACTGTGGCTTTCATTTTAGTGAGAAAGAGTGGTTTTGCATTTGCAATGAATTAGCTGTTGATTTTCCCAACTCTCTCATTTCATTAGAGTGATGCAATTTATTCACCTAATGGTAAACATTTTTTTCCAATTCCTAGGCAGTACTTGGCTCAAACTAGAGGGGTTTCATGGTTAGAGAGTTGGTGTGTAGCCCTCAACCAATAAGGCTTTTGTATTGATGAGGACATGGTTCCTGGGATTTGTAAAGGCCTTTCTTGTGTAATTATGACCATGTGCCCTGCCTCTTTCTTTGTCTTTCTTAATCAATAAAATAGAGAACTATTATGAAGAGACCATAAGCTACTGAAAAAACATTCAGCAGTTGTTGCTGATATAAATTATTTGGTACTTGTGGCCTTAGAAATGAAGTTCTTTAATTACCAGAGGCTACTAAAGTTCAGTGACACTTGGAAGATATTTCACCATTGTGTCGATTAAAGATTTCTCTGTATAGTGTTACTGCTTATGTGCTCCATTTCTTAGGACAAGATAGTTTGCCTTCCTTTTCCCAAGATTGTTATACAAGAAAATATAAGGATCATTGTATTTTAATGCATCTTCTAGACTGTTGAGAGGCAATGAAAAGAGACAAGAGCACTCTATATGAAAGATGATTTCGTCAACATTTTGTTGAGATAAATGCATGGTGAATGGGAGCACACTGTGGTATATTGGCAGGCAGGTCATCCGAGTCTCTGGATATAGAGAATTATAACGCTGTGTTTCTGTCATGTCATTTCGTTTGTACTCACATGAGCAATTGCATGAATGCGCAAGCTAACGTATCAGTTATGAGAGGGCCCAAATGAGGACCTACGGATGGATGAGTCTCAATAGCCAATAGCTGACAGGGCTGAGAGTCCTGAAGGATGATTTCATTGACTTGTTGCGTCTTTCATGCAAACAAGGATTCGACAGCTGTCAAAAGGGCAGATTGGTCTCTAGAACCTCCAGGGATCTATGTAAATAGTGTGTATTTGGAGATGTGATTACAAATATTAATGGGCTCTGAGAACCACAAATCAGAAAGCATGTGCTTCTGAGACCTCACTACCCATAGGGTCAAATTCAGGAAAATTGGATTTTCAACAATTGCATTTATTTAGTTTTTTTTTTAACCTAAGTATAGTTTCTATTTTGAATAAAACTATTATAATGGGAAAAAGAAAGCTTTAGCCAAACAGGCAATTGATTTATAGGACTTGATTTAGGACTGTTTTGTTGTTTTTATTTATTTGCTCACTTTGTGATCATGCCGAAGTCTTTAAGGAAGCCCTAACTAATTATCACTGCCTTGCTATTTCTGTCTCTTTGAACACACAGAAAGAGGAACTGCCCCCACCTTTCCTGAGTTACATATTCAGATTTTAACATACGAAATTTTTCCTTGTATGGTCAAAATTTTGGACTATGCTAAAGTCAGTAAGAAATATTTACTACTCTCAGAGAGAGAAGGATTGAATGAAGAACGGTGACCCACACTGGATGGGATCTTTGGGAAGCATGTGGACATTCCTGGTTAAAAAGCTAATCCATGGAATCACTTTTCCTAATAGTAGAGCCACAGAATGTTAGACCTGGCAGGGACCAGGAAATCATTTTGTCCAAGCTCTTCACTTTTCAGAGGAGGCAAGTGATATATAGAGGAAAGAAGAGGATTAATTGCCCAAGGCCATGCAGGCAGGATGGGAACATCAGGAAGAGAATTTAAGTTTCTTGGCTTTCAATGTTTTATAAACGCCTTGAAGGATTGACTTAAAGGCTGAGTGGAATCCACTTATTTCAAAGAATACTTAACAAAACTTTTGCGAGACCAAGTAATCTTTGGCAGTTTGCTTTAATGAACTTTTTTTTTTTTTATGAACATTACACATGATTCTTATACAGAAGGGTATAGGGCAGTGGTTCTCAGCTGGAGATGACTTTGCCCCTCCCCACTGGGGGGCATTGGTAATGCCTGAAGACATTTTTGATTGTCATAACTGGCAGGGGAAGGAAAAGAATACTGGCATCTAGTGAGTAGAGACCAGGGATGCTGCTAAACTTCCTCAATGCCCAGGGCAGCCCGACAACAAACAATTGTCCAGTTCTCCAGCCCCAAATGTCAATGGTGCCAGTGATGAGAAATCATGCTCCAGAGGCATGCCCTTTGAGGAATGCCACAGCATCCTTTGTTCTTCTCTTTTCCTTTTTACTCATCAATCTACCATAGCTCCAAGAAGAAATCCAACAAAAACTGGGCTGCTATGGACCCAAATACGTACATGGCACTATGATTGATATTTGCAAACAACTCTTGAGAAGTATGTGAACTATTGGAGATTTTTGTAAGTACTGGGTTCCAAACGCAGTACACTTGTATATCAATTTTTACATAATTAACAAGTGACACAGCTCAGCAGCAATCAATCAGAGCTGATGCTGGCTATACGCACGCAGTATGGCCCTGCCAGCTACACTTGTGGAATTTGGACCTTCTTAAGCAGATGAACACACATATGTGGGTAGAGTCCAGAAAGACCAAGTGAAAGCTAGAAGGGTTAAGAGACGGCTGTTTGGGAGGATTTGGGAGTCACTTTCTCTTGTTCAGATGAACTCTCACAGTTTTTTGAGGCAAATCAGATAATGCCACCACTCTTCACATCTCAGGAATTAGGCATTTTCAGACCTCATTAGCTTTTTAGAGCAGTCTGCTTAATCTTTATCCCCTGTTGCAAACAAACCACGAGACTGGCACTACTACCCAACAAAAGAATAAAATTTGTCCATCTATCATTAAGATAATTGCTATTGATTAGTCTCCTTGTAATTTTGTGCTTTTTGTTTTCAGATGTTGGTTATAAATCACACCCACAACAGGCACCAAGCCTGTGTTTGTGTCTATTATGTGGTCCTGATAAGGCTGGGCAGCGCTTTTCACCTTCCTGATGCAAGTTATTGTGATTGATTGGAGCATTTGCTTGTCCTATCCTAGACACTGTGTAATTAATGTTTCATTATGTTAATACATGCAAATGTGAGAGTGTGTGTTTGATTGGGAGGTGAGAGAACAAAAAGGATTAAAGAGTTCACTCCAAAGTACAAATTAATTTATCGCATTGCTATCTGGCCTCTGAAGGGAGCAGGCTTCAAAATGAAAGAAAAAAATGCACAAAAAGAAAGAGCTGTTGCATGTCTGTGTCTTTCAGAGGTGGTATACAGTTAACAATTACAAAAAGGATATTCAGTCATACGCCAGAAGACTTGTCCATGCTTATTTCAGCAGTGTCCCTCTATAGTAAAAGAGTTTAGGATGAAGAAGCCACAGATTATTTCCTCTTTACATACACAAGTATTTATACATATACAGAGTACATTAGAACCGTACTGAAACATGAAGGCAATATAGTGATCTTTATATGCAATCAATGGTTGACTTCATGACATTATTTGATGTGTAGGAAGAAGGGAATTTTACCCTTAAACCAAGCATCCACAGATCTATCACAATGAGTTGCTTATTATTGCAAGTTTCTTCCTGATCTTCACAGCGATAATTTTGATTATTTACTAGTATATCATTATATTTGTGTTCTGTGATATACTAAGTTGTTTTAGCGAATCATATCTTAATGGGTGTAAGTTATTGAATCTTCCCCTCCACCAGGTGATGAATAGATTTTAAAAGTGGGCAGCCTAAGAAAAAAGGGTTTAGAATGTAATACAGATCAGCCAGGGAGGGAAAGCTGGCTGGCATTTCGAGAAGAGAACTCTAATGCCAGTAGGAAAGCACTGGATGCCCAGTGGGTGGTGAGTCGGGAAGGACTATGAAAGAGAAGATTAAAGACTGCCAAAATATACACAATTCTTTCCTATCCAGGATTTATTTATTGGAAGTATTACAGGGGCATCATTATAAGATATTCTCAACTATTAGTGTGTGACATAATTTTGTTTAGTTTTGCTTTCATTTCCGATGGTTACTTTGGAGTAGGGGGCCAGGTGGGAATCTGTGGCCACATCCATTTCTTTTCATGTTGTTTATGGCTACTTTCCTGCTACAGTGGTAGAGTGTTGAGTAGTTGCTCCACGAAGCCAAAAATATTTACTATCAGGCCCTTTACAGAAAAATAATTGCAGACTCCTGAGATAGAGAAATAAATCTGACAGTCAGAAATGGAGTTTGGAGTCAAAGATACTTCAAATTCAAGCTCATCCACTGGGCAAAACATAAACAGACTTCGGTCTCACTTTTCTCCCTAAAATCAAGATCATAATAATTTCATCAGGTAGTTGAAAATTAAATCATGTAGTGGGTTTAAGTATTGGTCCCCTTGTTCTTCCCTCCTAAAAATGAAAAGTTTCAAAAATATGATTAGTGTTTATATTATCTAGCAGTTATTTGTACACTGTCCTGGTGTGGTCAATTGAATATTCATTAATACCACGTAAATTTTAGAAAAGTGTCATATATGAATTAATGCAACCAAAAGTACCAAGTCAATCTTCTGTAAATTTCCCCTGCTTTTAGCTATGGCCATGCTAAACTGTTAGTTGCTTTTATCAGCATTGACTGGAAAGCTTTTCTGAATGTATTTATCTGTGTCAAAGCGTTGAACCCACCACTAGTAAGCAAAAGGGCATTGAGTTGTGAGTCATTGAATATGAGGAAGCAGGGTTTTCCCCTGTGATCCCGATTCCCATGCCTCATTCTGCCATTATTCTTCATGGTCAAAGCCAGTGGAGTTAATAGTGTCTAAGTGGCTGCAGTCCTTTCTACCATGATTCATGTGTCATTTTTCACAGTCACTTTGCAGACTGACAGGAGGTGTAATACTTTTTGGTTCACAGTCCCCTTCACTCAGACACATCACATTCTTTAAACACTTGGTTTCAATTTATTTACAGCTACATGCAAGTATGATGAGCCTGCAGCCATCCATTTCTGGTTACTACCAGGAAGTATTTGAATAAATATTAGCCATTTATCCACACCCAAAAAAGGTTTCCATTAATGAGTAACCAATATTTAGGTGAGAATGAGGCAATAATTCTCTTTAAATACAAATTTAACTAAAAATCCAGAAGCATGACAGTATATTATAGGTCAGAAATAGAAACATTTCAATGTAATTAATTCTGAATGCTTCTAGTGCCTGACAAGATTTCTCACTATTAGATAAAAATAAACTAGTTTCAAAAAAGAGTGCAAGTATGAACATCTGTATCATCTTTACAACAGTGATAGGTCGGAGGCCACACATCCCAGGTTGCCTAAAACAATTCTAGTTTATACATGTTGTCCTGGCATAATTATAAATTGAGTCTCCTTTTAGTCTCAAAAATAGCTGATTTGTATAAAAAGTTATGTGATTATCCTAGCAATCACTCTAGGGATTTAGCTTGAAATTAGCTATGAGCAAAATGTACAGTGTCATAATTAGTTTGTCCTTGTATTATATACAATTTTTGTTAAATTTTACTTTATTTTACATTAATGGTAGAAATGATTGGCGTCCTGATGTTCAACAGCAATTTCATCTAAAAGCTACTTTTAAAACCTTTCCCAACTGTGTCACTGACCTTATATCTTAGAGACACCCAGGTAAGCATCTATGAATGCCTTTAATCTGCAGAGTCTGGTTATGAGCGTCTTAGGGTCCTGCTTGCTCATAAATGAGAGACTACAGTTGAGGCCCGTAGCTAGTGAACCAAAGTTTGGACCTAGTGTAAACTAATTACTAAGGAAGCTCCAAATGTTCACTCTTTCCTTTATCCCACTTCAGTGCGTTGAGCTGGTTAAAGACAGCAAGATAGTCTCTTTCCCTGAGACTAACACCACTCAACACTTTTATCATCTATTATATGTTCATCACTGGTAAACGCAAACAGGGAAAGCGATTTAAACAAAATTTTAGACAAAATTCTTGACTTTTAAAAGTAGTACATCAGGTGCTAATATATGTGGTAGACCAATACAAATTATCTGGGCTAACCCAAAATTTGGGAGGTTTGATACTTATAAATTCTTATGATTAAATGCCTTGGTTCATCATAGATTCGGTTATGTAGGATGAATCCAGACTTCTTTTTTTTTGTGATTCAGGGACAGCCCCAAGGAGGAAGTAAAGTGGACAAAGTTCTTTTGGTTTGTCTTGCTCTTCCGGCATCTGGGGACCTCCTTTTTCACATCCCCCATCCATGGTCTGTAGGCAGGCAAGCTGGTGCTCTGTATCTTGCTGGAAGTACAGAGTAACTGCATTCATGTGGGCCCTTCCTAGGCAATCCCAGACCCTCTCTTGCCAGTGCTCACTCTGTTAACCCTGGGCTCATCTTTCCACGGGCTGACTGGCGACAAAATCTGTAGTCTGATAAGCCATTTTATACCAAGTTATTTTGAATATCATAGAATCATTGACTTTGTCCCTCTTCCTAGATTACATATTTACATGACCAAGAGGTTTCAGTGTCCGAACCCTGCTTGATGGATTTTCTGGAACCACAGTAACTAAGGGGGAATCTGTATTAAACATTTCAATTTTTATTGTATATTTTTGTCTATTCCACCTCTGAGCTGGTTTAGTCCCACTTGGCTATGTATGCTACTTTTTATATAGTGTGAGAAAAACAAAGGGCATATCTAAGAAGCAGAAAGGTGATATAGAATGAGACCTAGACTAGAATTAAGATCAATCTTGATTTTCTGGCTAGATCCTCTACTGAACTATGTGACCTTGGTCAAGACAGTAAATTCTCTAAGCCTTTTTCCCTATCTGCAAAAGAAAGTTAACAATCTCTTCTTGACAAACAGGATCAAATGAGGCTACCATGTAAACTCTAAGTAAGTTACAGAAATATAAGAAAAAATAAATAGAGAAAGAGATAACACAATGTTTGTAAGCTACAATGGAATCTTAATGTAATTCTGACCCAGGATTTAAGGTGGTGAATAATGTCCCCACCCACGGACCAGCCCATGTGGGAAAGAATGGCTCTGACTGTCTGGAAGTGACTTTGATCCCTATCAGTTATTTTCGTGTCTGTATTATTCATTCCCCTGGCTATACAATAACAAAGGCATATTTTCATGCTGCTTTTTAACTGGAGATAAAAAGAATTAGACAGGAGAGAGAAGATTTCATTTATTTGATTACGTTAAAAGATAGAAGCAAGTTTGGCTAAGAGGATTTAAAATTTATACTAATGATGGTTTGTAAAATTACAGTCCTGGTACATAGCTTACAAATCAAAATGTTCTATAACAAAAAGTAATCCCCTTTTTATGTTTTGGTGACATCTATTAAGTCCCTGGATTTTCTGATCTTGAGGTAATGTAAAGTTCAAAAAGCCAAAGCCATTAGGAGAGAACCCCATAAGTGGGGCAGAATTAGAAAGAAAGCAAATGTATTTGCCAAGGATCATGGGTTATGGGGGAAAAGCTGTGTCCACTTGATAAATTGTAGGGGAGCCCCGCTTTGAGATGGAGACCTGTGTACTCCACTCGGTGAACTCAGGACATTTTCTGCTCTTGGTTTTGCTTTTCATCTGAGAATTGTGTATAAATTTAATCTAAATGTTTTATGATAACACTTGGACCTCTCAATGGTATTACAGTGTCTATCATTCAAGGGAATCTGCTGTTTATTATTTAGATAAATTTTTGGCTTTTACTGTTCCTAAATGATGGCACAGAAGATCATTTCTTTGCTTTGACTCTTAGCAATTTTTTTTTTAAATTAGAGACAGTGTGAAAAGAACTTGTTAAAGGTCAAATAAGATAAATACATGAAAAACACTGGAAAGAAGCTTACACAGGAAGGGTGAAAAGTAGTTAAACAATCTCAGGAATCCGTAAGTCACCAACAGTGATACAATTCCTGAGCCCTTCAGGTCCGCGAGTTACCCAGAAGTCTTTTATTTATTTATTTTTGAGCCCCTCTATTGAGGTATGATTGATATACAAAAAGCTGTATGTATTTGACATACACAGCTTGATGAGTTTTGAGATAAATATACGCCTGTGAAACCATCGCCACCATCAAGGCCATAAGCATGTCCATCGCCTTCAAGTGTTTCCTCTCTCTCTATTTTTAACATTTTTTAATGTTTTCGTCAAAAACACTTGACATGAGATCTATCCTCTTAGCAAACTTTTAAGTATACAATGTATATTAAATATTCTTTAATATTAAATATTATTAACCTTTGGCATTAGACTGTACAGTAGATCTCTAGAATTTACTCATCATGTGTAAATGAAATTTTGCAGGCTTTTTAAAGCCACTGAAAAACTCTACCGGGTGCTACAGCGGTGTGGGCTAGACTGTGCTGGCTTAGTCGCACCAAGAAAACAAAAGGAACAGCTTTTCCCTTCACTGTGAATATTTATTCATGTGAGATGAAAAAAGCTAACAAGACTGTTTTCCCTTTCTCCGGGGCTTTTTAGTAAATGATGATATGATAATAGCCTGTGTTTTATATATTGTCAGCAATTAGAAGAATACATTTTCCACAGAATTCCCTGACTGCTCTGCCTGCTAAGCCTCGGGAATAGGTACAGCAGACAGCAGAGACTTTAAACAGGACAAAGAGGGTCCAGAGGCAGCAAGGAGAGGGACAAGAAAGGAGAGGATGGAATAAATGGTTTATGGCCCTGAACTAGAGGACTGTTGGGAGGAAGAAGGTACCTGGGGAGCTACATAAGCATTCAATAGAGGTTTAATAATACTTGTGAATGAATGAATGAATAACTATATTGAAAAAGTTCCCCTATGTGCCCAGCCTATAGACCAAATATTCTTGGTAAAGCTCTTGTAAATGGTAAATCCATTATCAAGAGGTATGCAGTATTAAGGGAAGTGAGTTTAGCCCAAGGTGGCAGCTCCAAGCTTTAATCCCCCTCTCTGGGAATCAGCAGTATCATCTTCTTAAAACAGGAGTCAAAGACTACAGCCCTGAGAGAGGGCCAGATTTGGCCCCTTGCCTGTTTTTTAAATAATGATTTATACATATTTAAATGGTTACCTTTTAAATCATCATATAAGTATCTATACAATATCCTCAATGTTGCCTCTTGGCCTACAAATCTGAAAAATATTTACTCTCTGGCCCTTAACAGAAAAAATGGCCAGCTTTCCTCAGAGTATGCCAGGATATGTCATAAATATGGATATGGATAATTTTTGGTTTTAATGACAGTAATATTGATTTATTTCCATCATTCACAGCCAAGCTAGGAAAATTAAATCTAATTTCTTTTTCACTCATGTTATGATTTTCTTTCACCAATTTAGCTAATTTTCCTAAATTCTTCACTTTTTTGTCTTTGTAAGTTTATTTATTCAATAAATATGTATTAAATACTTCTGTGATAGACAAAGACTATAAGGGTTACATAAGATAGCGAGACAAACACGATTTAGTTGTGCTCTGTTGGAGTTTGCAATATAATAAGGAAGAAATTCTCATAAATACATGTGAGAGAAAGAATAGAGCCACAAGAGAGGCAGAATAAAGAGCTATCACTTCTAAGAGCTGAGGCTGTCACTGCTGCTCAGTAAGACTTTCTATCTCTGCACAGGCCTGTGTCTATCTTTTCCATTTTGTAAAATGAGAACCTGATGAGAATTAATGTTTATTATTTAATTGGCTTAAGATTTATAACAAATTCTAAGATATTATTGGAAGTCACACCATGTTGGAAATCAAGTGAACCGACTGTCACTTGGAATGTAATGAATATAGCTCCTAGAGGAGTCTGTGCTTATGCTTTGTTTGGTGTCTGTAGCAGGACTTGACCAGCAAAGGATTTATGAAAGATTCAGTCTAGAGAATATTCACGATTCCATCCAATAGTGGCTTTCTAGGCACTGAGGTATCAGCTTGATTTTATACATTTGAATAACGCATTTTTAAAAATATAGATCTAGTGGGGTCAGTCATTCCTTGGCCCACTCCCGTTCAACTCTGAACTACCAAGCAAGCAAGAGTGCCTTCAACACCAGCTCCATACTGCTAGTATGGTGGGTCTGAGGATGCTAGGGAAGGCTCTAATTAGAATATTTCTGAGAATTACAAGTAACTTATCCATGCAATAAGTGCTTTTTAGGGGAGAAACACCTATGTGTTTCTTTATCTTTTAGTTTCCTTTAGGTGAGGGAAACATAAATAGTTCCTTCATCCTTAAAGTTCACAGAGATCATGCATATGTTGCATGTTTCATGTTCAGGAGTCCCTTTATGGTTCTGACCCTCTATAGGGACTTCACCCTTGTTCTCCAAGTCATCTCCCATTGAAGCTAAATCACCATTTAATAAAACCAGTTGTTTGAGAGGATCCTTTAATACATGCTACCCTTCTGAGTGGCTTAAAGCTCACTGGTTCTCACATCCAAGTTGATGCTTCTCCTATCCTTGTGAATTTGCCTTTTTGATGTCATTCATAGACTAAACAGGAAAATATCACCTTTCTGCTGAGACAAGATACAGTAAATATCATGACAAAATGAATGACAGCATTTTAATGAAAACCACTGTTTGACCTCTGTTTTGAGAAAATTAGACTCGTTATAACACAAATGTTTTATCAATATGGGTCCCCACATCACAATTTATACCATAACGTCAGCCATGACGTTTGCTGAATTTTTAAGGCTTTCCCTGGACCTGTCAGAGCTTTATGGAATTAATCCTTCATATTTGTAACAGCAGTTTCCACAAGATGAACACCTCATTTCTCATTAATCATAATAAAGCAGCCAGTGCTTTGTTGGCAGAGTGACACCTGCAGTCTTTCATCTTCAAGAGGAAATATTAGACTCTCTCTCTATTTTATGGATAATGAGGTGTGTTTTTGGTCACTCGGCACCTTCAGTAACTGCATCTCTTTGCGGTCTTGTATAAGTCTGTGATAAACTGATTGCAGGGTGATTATAGCAAATCTCTTCATGTAACAAATTCACTCCTAAATTTGAGGCTAATTTCTTTGTAAGTAGCAAAGTTAATAGGTGTGAACCCATAGACTTTTATAATATAAGAGCTGAAGACAGCTAGAAGTTATCTAATCCAATTCCTTGTTTTATTGATGAGTACAGTGATTCCCAGTGGTGTAGCCCAACTCGGAGGGCTAGTGAGTGACAGAATTAGACAAAGAACTCAGGTCTCCTCACTCCTTGAGCTGAGAGCTTTCTTTTGCAGCAGGGAGTAAGCCTTTTTTGCATATAAATTATATAAATTGCTCTATTGATCTGTTGGAGTCCTCTGGAACTCTTCATTTTTGAACAACCACATCTAATTCCTCACAACCCCATTGGCTCCACCTTTAAAGTGGATCCCAAATCTGACCATTTCTCACCACTTCTGCTGTTACACTTTAGTCTAAGCTGCGTCATTTCCCACCTGGACAATGGAAGTCGCCTCCCAACTGGTTTCTCTGCTTCTTCCAATGACTACTATTCTCAACACAGCAACCAGGATGATCCTTTTAAAAAAGAGTTTCTCAGCCTCAGCACCACTGATGGTTTGGACTGGATAATTCTCTCTTGTGAAGGGCTGTCCTATGTGTAGCAGCATCTCTAGCTTCTTCCCACTAAATGCCAGTAGCACCTTTCCCAGTTGTGACAACCAAAAATGTCTCCAGACATTGCCAAATATTTCCTGGGGAGCAAAATATTTTCCTGTCAAGAACTGCTGCTTTAAATACAGATTGGACCTTTTCACTCTCCTGATCAAAACTCCACTAAGTTTCCATCTTGTCAGAGTTAAAGCCAAGTTCTTTTGCTTGCTTACAAGGTCCTGCACACCTCCCTGTGACCTCTCCATCTTTGCTCCTTGAACTCTCCTTCTCCTTCAATCTGACCCAGCCACGTGGGCCTCTCTGCTATTTCTGAGAAAGACTAGTCACACTCCTACCTCAGGGCCTTAGCACTTGCTTTTTGCTCTCCCTGAAGAGTTCTTCCCCTAGATATCTGCTCTATGCCTCTTATGGGCTGAATGTTTGAGTCCACTCAAAATTCATACGTTGAAACCCTAACCCTGGATGTGTATTTAGAGGTGGAACCTTTGAGAGGTGATTGAGTTCAGATGGGGTCATGATGGTGGGGCCCCTGTGATGGGATTAGAGTCCTTACATGAAGAGGAAGTGAAACCAGAGTGAATAATTTCTTGCATGGAACTGAATGCAAACTTTAACAGTGGCTATCACGAGTTGAGCAGGATTATGGGAAATTATTATACTATTTGGTTTTATGTCCATATTTTCTTATTTGCATACAATAAATAAAAGTAACTTGATTAGTAATAAGCTTCTAAAAGTTGATTGGTCCCTGCACAATTAACAGCATCTCCAGTGCTTGTCTGCTCTTCACTGCCATCCAGATGGAGGTATTCCTATGCACTGGGTACTCATTAACTGGTACTTTTATAACTTTTCTCAGTGTTCCAGGTGACAGTTGTAAATTCATAAAAACCATCCATCCCCCTCCTTTGAGAAAAACTGATAAAAAACACAAGAGAGGAGAAAGCCAGCTTACATTTTACCAAAATGAGAGGAGGGTAAATGTTCAAACCCAGGACAGATTAAGCCTTACATCAAAGTTTCTCTTTTAAGTGTTAATTTTGCATGAGGCCCAGGGAATGATAACCTAGATGTCAGACTGTGTTACCTGTTGAGCTGAAAAAAAATCCCATTACAATTTGCTCAGTATCACACAGCAAAATCAAGCTGTGTTTCAGAGATTTAGCTCTTGAAGCAGCAAAGCGATGAGGAAGCTACTCCCCCACTCTACCTTAGCCCTTATCATTTTTCTTTACCATCGGATTTAGCCAGAGGACACTCACACAGTTGCCTGGGGCGCACACTTCTTGCCCTGTACAAACCTCAGATCTCAGCAAAGCATCCTGTGCTTTGTGGAAGATGGCACGTGCTCAGAATGTCTGATGTGGAGCCTCAGTGTGGGCTCACTAAGAGATTTCTGCTGGGGCAGTTGCTTCTTGAACTCCACATCTTGTATTTATATTTCGGAATTTCGCTCCCTGTCTTTTAAAGGGGAGAGAAAAAGAAGAATCACTGTGTCAAGAACAAATCGGGTTCAGCGACCTTTCTCCGTGGCTGTTTGGTGATGTTGGACTAGGTCAGCAAATGTCCCGACACCAAAATCGCTTTTCCTGATTCAATCATGGTAGCTTTCCAAGAGTTCACTCTTCTCTATAGATATGTGAGAACTGAGTGGAGTAGTATGAATTCAAGTACGATTGGCTTTCTTTTGCCATGGTCTCAAGGAAGTAATTTCATGGCAGATAAGGTGCCAAATAAAATACAGGATGCCTAGTTAAATTTGAATTTTGGGTGAACAACAAATAACGTTTTAGTATAAGTAGGTTCTGTGCAATATTTATTTAATATAAATATTTAGGACATATTTATACTAAAGCTTTATTTGTCATTGATCTGAAATTCAAATATAACTGATGTTTTAATTTTTATTTGCTAAATCTGGTAACTCTCATAGGGGAGGAACTTGAACTGTCCTTCGAATTTTTTCATTTAAATTTTCATCCATAGCTTCCTTATATTTTAACGATACAATAAATTCCCATAGTAAAATGCACCCATGTTTCTTCCTAGTAAGTCTTCCTGTGCATTATGTAAATTCAGGGATAAATTCCACAAAACCTAATTCGTCTCTGATTTCCATTTGGTAGTAATAAAAACTTGTCTTGGGGTTGAATGGCTTCAAAATCCGCTAGTCTCCAGCAACAGCTGGGATGCACACAATCTTTTTAAGATCTGGCCACATCTTCTGACAATTATTTTTACTATGTTTCTTATCAGAATAGGAAAAAAGCACAGATATTATATTAAACAGAAACCCAGTGATCACTGGTTCTGGTGTTTTGGTGAAATGCACTTTCTCACTCTGGGCTGGCTGAAGTTCATTTCCTTCATTAATATGACGAACATGTAGTACACCCCCTGGCTATAGCAGAGTGAGTGCTGTTATGGATTCCCCCATCTAAAGGCTAAACTTGACTGACCAGCAGTTTAGCAAGGCAAGTGTCTAGAGTTCCAATATTCAAAGTGCTATAATTATACCGTGGAGCTAAAATATAATGAAAGAAATGCAATCTGATAAAGAATACTGTATTTACCCAAAGTTCTTTGGTGAGAGGATTGTAGCTATTGTAGCTGAGCAAAAGTAATCTTTTGGCAGCTCTTGTATAAGGAACCATGAGTATTCCAAGGAGCATTCTACATGTCCAATCGACTGTGCAATTTTAATTTTGCTGAATGGAGTGTGGCCATTTGGGATCCAAAGAGAGTCCTGGTTACAAGAGAGGAAAGATGAGGAATGACCAACAATAGCCCTCTTTCTTGGTCCTTTTCTCACATTTTTTCAGCCTTCCAAAGAGAAATGTACAACAAGTATTAATAAAATATGTGTTGAAACGTGTTTGAGTATTTGCCTTCCTGGATCATCCTCATAATTTCATCTCCCTACTTCAAAGAATAATTGAACCAAATAGCACAAATTCCTCAAATATGGACAATTATAGCAAGACAGTCCAAAGAACTCAAGGACCCCCATGCTGTAGTCCAGGCCCACCAGATGTTTTCGAGAAGGCATTCTCAAGCTTTAGTGAATGTCAGAATTCCATGGAAGGCTTCTTAAAGCACAGATTGTGGGCCTCTGCCTCCAGAGCTATCATTTGGGTAGGTCTGGGTTGGGACCTGAGATTGTACATTTCTAACAAGTTCCCATGTGGTGTTGCTGCTGCTACTCTGGGGACTGTAGTTGGAGAGCCACTGTTTCAGAATTTATATCATGGTCTCCTAAACCCAGCAAAGTTCACATATAGTTAGGGGTTCTGTTAATTCATGGTTTTCAGTTTTGCTTTTTAAATCCCCCACTCCATCACATAGCCTCACAAATATTATAAGTTCTTGCCAGGGCTGAAAGCCAGACTTAGAATAGCACATGTAATTGATGTTTGATGAATTGAAAATGGATAATATTCTATCACCCATAGAATAATTTTAATTTCTTTCAATGAAGATGTCTTTATTTATCATAACACAAGCAAAACAGATGCAGTAGACTATATTTCTAAGAAAAGATAATGATAGCAGAGTTTTCTGGGTTGATTACAAGAATTCAAGTATCATCATAATCTCCGAGCAAACCAAAGTGAAAGATTTTGTAATTTGCAAGAGATAAAATTATACACAGCAAGTTCTGTGGGGATTTGTATGACATTTTCTAATCTTAAAATCTTTTTAGGAGCTTCTTTTTACTTCCATGCTACTTTTCATAAATTTCATTTTTAGCTTGTATTGCTTTAACCAGAAGCATTCACATTTTGGACTTGTAAAGGAATTTCTGACTCCATGGGGAATTATTTTTCAGGCTTAACAATGTTTGATATTGTAGATAAAATGTCATACCTTAAAAAACCCATTCCAAGTTAGTCTGCCTCTGTGTCTGAATGGTCTTTTAAATTAACAAGAATATGATAAGGCGAGCAAGCACAAAGGGACTTAAGCTTGCAGAAACATTTTTCCTATTTGATCATTTTGGTGAGAGTCTAAAATACATTAAGGTTTGTTTCTATCTCTAAATATTCAACTAATATAAACAGAATATCTCTAGCAGTATTACCCCTAATGCTTATTTATGTCTGATAAAACTAAAGCAAATGGATGTTAACAATTCTTCTTTTGAGTCACTTTGAGGGCTTCAAGAGTGGGTCCTCATTTATATTTTCATTAAGGAAACATTGAAGGTTTGGCTATGTTGGTATCTGCTTATAAACTACCATCTTTCAGAAGAAGAAAAAGAAAAAAAGGAATGGTGTTGAATGACGATATGACACGGATTGCTTTTCCTCAGAACGACACAGATAAGAAAATATACAATTAGTTAAATTCATATATGGCTCTATGCCTAAGTCCTAGCCAAAGATTAGAAATCTTCCCAAGCCAGCATTTGAAGGGAGAGGGGACAGGAGACCCACTCATTCTCATCAACTCTGGTATCAGATTCAGTTGTACAAGTTTCTTCACGGATGGAATTTGGGTTGTCTTAAGTATATTTCTCCAAAATATAATTGCTTTACATAATTTTACATCAGGCCTAATGGATTGATTCTTTTATGAAGCAAGGCTTGGAAATGTGACTGTTGGAGTGTTCAACAGAATGACCACCAGCATCTTAAAAATGAAGCCAAACAGAAACAAATCAGAAACTTCTCCAGTTGGCTTCCTTCCAGGTCAAATTCACACCATCGTCATTCTAAAGTAAAATTGTCCATCCTCTGTAAAATTGTAAAGTAGGTAGTTTTATTTTGACTCTTTAGAAGCATTCTTCTATCCCTTTCTGATGATTTCTTGGGAGATCCATAGCCTCATCAAACTCTGACTGCCCAAACTCCAGCCGCAACTTTTTGAGCTGCAAGCTCCAAAAGTTATTTCTACTTCTTTGTCTTCTTCAATTTCATCATCTCTCTATCTTCCTCTCCTCATACATTAAATCAGTGTAGTTGATTTCAGATTGATTCTTGGATGAAACAATTTGATAAAATTATTTCATTTTAAGAAAAGATGCTGGTAGGCAAAATCCCTCCAAGGAACCCTAGTATTGTACGAGAAGAGGGAGGAAGGTAACCCAAATCGAAGTCAGTGTAATATATTAGTGGGACTTTTCCTAAGCCTGTGTGAAATCCTTCCTAAGGGAGTGAAGGCAGCTGATGCCTAACATGGGCTGAAGCTTTCAAAAGGAGACCGTGGGAGACGTATCTATTATTTTTCAATACATTCTGCTTGCTTGGGTCCATTACTAAAACTAAGTAAGCAATACAAGTTACTTAAAGTACTGAGGTACCTTTATTCCAGAGCCATATATTCAAAATGTAATTGTTGTAAGAAGTACAAAAGCTCAAATTGCCAGTGAACTGCAAGGGTAATTGTATTGAAGAAAAGTTAATCTTTATTTAACTTTCCTAAATCATGTACTCACAGCACTGAAAACTGTCATAACCTCCTTGTTTCAGATTAAGTGGATTATTTATTTGTGATAATGGGCACATATGCTCATTAGCATGCTGTCGTAAACAGCTGCGTTCAATGTATTATGTGTTCTGTGACATAAATAAGGTGTTCAACATGAGGTTGTTGTTTAAAATATAGGCCCCAGGAAGAACAAAAAAGCAATAAGTGCTTTTTAATATAGTTGCCTGGTCTTGAACTCTAAATTTATTTCTACCTTATTAATGCTATGGAAATTGCAGGTATTACTCTAGTGAAATATCTTGACATTCAAGGACATTAGAACTTCTTTCTGCTTTCTCCTCCTTGGTGTGTCTCAAGCTAGGTGTTCACTAGCTTGTATTGCTTTTCTTATAAAGGGGGATATCTTGTGGACGTGGGGGAGGCATTTAAAGTAAAATAGTCTGCATCTCTGTAAGCTTAGAACAGGGTTCGTTTGATGGATGTTTTCAACCCATCTTAGTTCTGAAAGTTTCCAAACTGGATGTAGAGTTTAGAGATTGCCTATTTCAATGACCTCATTTTACAGATGAAGGAACCGAGGTTCTGAGGACTTAAAAGACTTTTTGAGTCACAGATCTTTAGGTAATAAAACTAGGACCAAGGGCTAAATATCCAGACTCCCAATTTGACATACTTTCCGCTAGCTGAACAGGCAGGAATTATATTGGCTACACTATGGATCTGTGGGGAGGAGTAGCTTATTAGACAATGAGGGGGCCGGGCTGTGTCCTTTGAGATTTTGACCAATATTATTTATGGTAGACTTAAATGGGCACTGTTATTTTACAATTTATATTCATTTTAGCAAAGTTCCAGCTGCTTTCTTTTGGTGAATGGCCTAGTCGGATGAAATGAGTGTATGTCAGTGAATGATGCAGTTCACCGGGCAAGGTTGAACACAAAGGGTAAAGTAACAGACCTCAAGTAGAAGGTGTGGAAAAATTGTATGTGTGGGAGCGTGGCAGATAACACCATGGAGAGACAATGAGAAGCTATTCAGCTTTATCTTCACTGGACAGCGCAGCATACGAAGCTAGGAATAATTCCATCCATTGGAGCTAGTATGGGTCCATCCTTTATGAGAGTTTTGATTATAAACAATTTAAATGCCTCCTTTTTAAATGAAAGAAAACTGGAAAGTTTTTGCAAAGTATAGCAAAAATTGTTCCCGTTAGAAAAATTAAGGAAGCTAATGAAGTTGGGGTTTGTTATCCTGAGAAAAATGAAGGATGAAACATAATTTAGGTCACATTTTTAAAGAAGTTAAATGCTGCTTCAAAGGAATAAAGGACTCTTGCAAAGAAATATCCATCTCCTCTGCATTTTCACACAAGGCGATTCAGGAGAAAATGGGATTAAATGGAAGCAAGAAAATTCAGTTAAACTCTGAGAATGATTAAATACTGAAAACAAGATACCAAGGGACATTGTAGAATCTTTAGCCTCAGAGATCATTAAAAATGAAATTAAAAGTAATTTAACTTGAATGATTTAGGTATACACCTGTCTGAGCAAAGAGTGAGCCCAATGACCTCCTGAGACCTTGTCAAAGTCTGAATCAACAACCAAGCGTTCTTCCAAATGCTATTCTGCCAGCTCCGAAAAGAATATGCTTTAACTAATTATACTTGTCCCACCCCCTCAGGATTCTTAAGTGACTTTCTCTTCTTCCTGTTGATTTCTCATGTTTGTTTATGTGGAAAAAAAAATCCAACTATAATATTTACTTAGATTTCCTGGCTCATGAGCAACATTTGGATGGAAATTAAGACCCAGCAGGGATTTGTGATTTTCTGTAGTAGTTTATTGACTTGCTTCTGCAAGTGGGATTTCTTACCTATTTTACCACCTGAGCTTTGTTTTAAATAATTTTTTCCACTCTGTTCAGAGTTGGGTTATTTTTGTTAATGAAACACCACATCTGAGCAGACTTTTCAAAATTTAATGGATGCTATAATCAGAATGCAGAGATAGAAATAGTCCCCTAAATCTTAGCTTCCCCACTGATAACCACTGCTACTTTAAGATATCTAGTTGGGCCCAGCCTGGTGGCACAGCAGTTAAGTGTGCATGTTCTGCTTTTCGGCAGCCTGGGGTTCACCAGTTCGGATCCTGGGTGCGGACATGGCACCACTTGGCAAGTCCTGCTGTGGTAAGCATCCCACATATAAAGTAGAGGAAGATGGGCATGGATGTTAGCTCAGGGCCAGTCTTCCTCAGCAAAAAGAGGAGGATTGGTGGCAGATGTTAGCTCAGGGCTAATCTTCCTCAAAAAAAAAAAAAATCTAGTTTTATTTGGAAAATATTAGTATTTTTTCTGTCTAAAGTTTCAAGTACTGACTGATATGTGATGATGGCCATGCCTAGAATTGTATGAATTCTTAATTTTTCATATTAATGCTTTTTGGGCCAGTTTTATTAATTGTGGTTACCTCTATTGATCACTTTTTCACTTCTTTAACTCAATATTCTTGATTTTAAGTTTCATTTTTTCCTGGACATTTCTCAAAGCCTCTAACTTTTTTGAAAAAGTTTTGTAAAGAAAAAGCAGAGGATTTAAGCTAGAGATCTATTTGAATAAGCAAACCTATTTCCCGGTTCTGTCTTGTTCCAGGTTTCCAGATTAAGGCTTTCACATCACTGCACTTCCTATCTGAACCTTCTGATGCCATCACAATGCGGGGAGGAAATGTCCTCCTGAACTGCTCTGCAGAGTCTGACCGAGGCGTCCCAGTTATCAAGTGGAAGAAAGATGGCATCCACCTAGCCTTGGGAATGGACGAAAGGAAGCAGCAACTTCCAAATGGGTCTCTCTCGATACAAAACATACTTCACTCCAGGCACCACAAACCAGATGAGGGACTTTACCAATGTGAGGCATCTTTAGGAGATTCTGGGTCAATTATTAGTCGGACAGCAAGAGTAGCAGTAGCAGGTAAGCAGATTCTTCCTTCGCTTCCTCCTCTTTCGCCATCTCTTCTTATTCCTTTTTTGAGATAAGAAAATAATCTTCGCAGAGACAATGTACGTTTTTAAGATAAAGGAAAAATGTAAAAAAAGATATATGCTTATTCCTTTATGGTCTTGACTGACTTTTATCCTAAAATTAGCTTGGCACACAAGAAGGATCTCAACAATTAATAGAGCATTATGAGAGTTTTTGAAATAAAGCCTGGCTTAAGTTGATCCACTGCTTATGTCTAAGGGAGGACTTTTCACTAGTATAAAAATAATTTCCTAATTCATTCATTTTATAGCATCAGTAATGCTGAAACTTTGAAGAGTTAATTTTTTTTTTTACCTTCAGAGCCATGAATTTTATTTTACTTTTAATGACTTAACCTGCAACATATACATCTCCAAATGAGAAATTAAAATTGCTATTCTGGGGTCAGCTGGTAGCATAGTGGTTAAGTTCATGCACTCTACTTCAGTGGTCCAGGTTTCTCAGGTTTGGATCCCAGGCGTGGACCTAGTGCTGCTTATCAGGCCGTGCTGTGGCAGCACCTTACATGAAATAGAGGAAGATTGTCACAGATGTTAGCTCAGGGCCCATATTCCTCACACACAAAAAAAGAAATTAAAAATTCTATTAGTGCTTACAAATATCTGAATGCTTAGTAATATTTTGACTCAATAACTGAGTAATAAGATGAACAGTTTTTCTTTTCATTGGATATTTTAAATTGGTACAGACCAAAAAAAATAATATTGAATCTTCTAGATGGATTTTGTCCATTGATTTTGATATTTCTGCCCCACTTGTTTTGGTTAAAGGACAGCTTGTAATTATTTATTTTCACCCCTACAGTATTAGACCTGTAGGGAAAAGAATAAAATTTTTACTCATTTCTATAATGATTTGGCTAAAAGTTGATTTTTTTTTTTAAATTTTTAAGTGAGACACAAAGCAAGGCAAAGGGATCCAATCTGAAATAAATGTAGGCCTTTAAATGGATAAACAGTTTTGAAGGACTGCTTTAAAACTTCATGTTTAATTCTCAGCAAAAAAATGGAACCATTATTTCCCAGGTCCCATTTAAATTATATCCTGAAAAACTGATCAGAATGAGGACTCATTTTCAGCAATGACATATTCTAGGACAATAAGGCAGGGCCACCACTCCCCACACACTCTTCTAGTGAAGGTGTAACAAAGCTGAAATCTGAAAGAGGTGATTTTCTCAGGTGATGATATAAAAAATTAGATTTCACAGATATGCAATGAGCCCATAAATCCGGCTTTATGCCACTCTTTTGTGGCTTCTTTTCCCCGCCAAGAACCCTCTTTCATATTCAGTTAAACCAGGTTGGTCCTGAGCAATGGATCCTGGCAGGCAGGATCACTTAATGACACGGTGGCCAACCACTCTGGTTTAACCTGGACTGACCTGGTTTTAGCACTTCAAAGTACCATGTCCTGAGAACCCCTCAGTCCCAGGTGAAACTAGGATGGTTGGTCAATCTATTTAGTGGTACCCCCACCTGCTTTGGCAATGACAGACTGAAACTTGGATGCAGAAAGTCTCCTTTACTCAGGAGACACGTGAGATGGCATCCTGATCACGAAAACCAAGGCTATCAACCACCTGGGACCTTTGAGTGATGAGTGTCTGAAATTTGATTGATGAGCAGAAAGTGTAGAGATGACTGAGAGGCTATGTTAATTATGATTGATTAAAAAGAACAAGTGGAACAAGTGCTGAGGATTAAGGTAAAAGCTGCTTTCCCAGAATGCTCCAAATGAAGTGGAAAGGGTGCAATTTGATTTTCCCTCTTTTGAGAATTTTGAGACTTTCAGATCCGACCCATCAGTCACCCACAAGACTAAGGTAGCTCTGCCGAATTGAATGCTGGCATTTCAATGCCCTGTTCCAAAGGCAGATGCACATACGCTGTTAATGAAAATGGCCTGATGTTGTGGTTTCAGTTTCCTGCAAACCAGATTCACTTTTACATGTTCTGTTTCAATGGCAAAATGAAGAACGATTCCTTCCCTGTGAGATATTAAAATAAAGTGGCTTCGACTTTCGTATTCTATATAAGGACAGGCTGGCAGATTCAGTCACTGAGTTACAATCTAATATTAGATTGTATCATTTCAAGGCAATAAGCCTGTTCACAGCATTTTAAACACTTACCCTGCTGTTTGGCAACACAGCATACATCAATGTTATATCTGCTGAGGTTAAGATTGCCAAACCGCCGGAATGCACAAGGGGCATATATCTTCCTCGTAATAAAGACCATGGGCCTGATTTAATCCCATTTTTAAAGCATTAGCAGTCAATAAACCAGTCACTACTAAAAGGTAACAGTCAGCTTTGCTTGGGTGAAAAAAACATCTGTTCTGTACCCTCAGGTGCTATGTAGAGCCCATTTAATATAATACTCCTCTTCCATTTTGGCTTTCTCAAAGCGTCTTTTGATAAAAAGAAATATGACAAATGAAACCCGCCTTTAATCAATCAGCACATTTTATGCAATGATTTTGCTATGCGCTGTTCATCCTATTTTCTAGGAACTTTTCGAGTGCTCTTTAAACTCGGAGTACACACTTAGCTGAAGAGGGAGGGAGGATAGGAAAGATATACAAAGGGCTATGATCCCGTAGAACATCTTGTGAAAACTCTGGATGTAACGAGCTACCGACTCTTGGTATTTCTGGTAATTGTGAGGTTTGTCAATAAGGAGCACCCGGGCTATGAAGTTTTCATTTGAAAACAATCTGGCTGGTACTGGCTGAAACTTGAGAATTTCTTCTGTATTCAATTAGCTCTAATCTAAAACAGTGCAGTATTTCGCGGCTGTGGATACCTCTGTTTAACCCTCAAGACTGAGAACAGCTTGAAGAGAGAAACAGTAAGATTTTATCTATAAAGTTTCTCCTATCACCCTCCCCTCTCTGTACCTAGCAAAGCGTCTGGCATGTTGGGTAGTTTTTCAGTAGACGTTGGTTTTACTGACAAAGATGTAGGGCTTTATGCCATAAGCGGAGAGTTTTCAGTCAATATCATCAGCTTCCTCCTCCTCTCCCTCTTCCTCCACTTCTCTTCTTTTTTGTTGGACTTCATGATATTAAACTTACTTATATGTGTGCCTATATAAATATACTCTTGATGGACTGAGTTAGCATAATTTGATTTCTATTTCAATAGTCTAGAAATTAGTTAATAACAGTATTGAGGACTTTGGAATCAGAAGATGGACTGAATTGGAATATCCATATGCTACTATAAAAAAAAGGCACCTGTCAGTTCCTCATTCCTCCATAACTCATAACTTCAAGATGAGCTTGCATCTGGCCAAGCACATCTTCCCTACTCCAGATGTTGCCAGCTATCTGAGCCTCTGGATTCTTTTCTCTGAAACTGACATCATAACAACTTACCTCCAAAGGCTGTGGTGGCTTTTAAGTAACTTTTAAAATGTAAAGCCCTAGTGCAGGGTAGATTCTTATTCAATGGAAGTAGTAGTATAAATAGACCTAATAATGGTTATTATGTTATTACAATTATTATTAAGAAATAACAACTTTCAATATTCTCTCGTGATGGTGCAAAGCATTTTTTAGGGGGGGAGTGGGTGTGACACAGGCAACAAATCCTGAGCCATAAATATTGTCACCTTAGATCAGATACGTGCCTTTGCAATCTAGTAACACAAACTGGCAGGCCTGAATTGAATTTTTAAAAAGTTGAATCTATGCAATTTGTTGGTAAATAGTGCCAAAATCCATTTGATTACAAGACTCATTTTTCACCAGTTGATCTACTATTATGTCAATGGAGCCAATATGATTTGTACTGTCCGGAACAGGAGTTCTAGATCAAGCAACTGCTGCTATCATTTCGGAAAAAACTGCTGGGCATTCTTCTCAACCGAATCTCCTTAACATCTTTTTAACTGAAAAAGATCATGGAAGCTGGATTCACAGGAATTAGTTGGTCTAGACTGGGAGTTTAACATAAGACTCTTTCCTTTAGGAAAAAAAAAAAATCAATGCCAATGTGTAACAAATCCAGATCATTACAGAACTCCTCTGAATAATAGTGGAAGTACCATCTTATTCATTTTCCCTGATACCACCACCACCACACCTTCACTATCCAGCACACCCACCCACCACACACTACTTGCCCACCCACTTTCCCTGCAGAGGAGCAAGTTTGGAAGCTGAGTGCTACCTCTCCTTGCATTCACACTCTTGGGGACGGAGTGGGATCAGCACATCCCTGCTCAGGTGCGCTGCAGGGTATATCATAGTGCATTCGTATGCAGCTAGATTCTTCTTTTGTTACTTTTTAAGCATTTACATCTTGAATATTAAAACCATCAACTTGGTTTTTGTAACATTTTGTTCTTTGCTCAGTTTATATTGATATGCATTTTTCTCATAGTGCTCAAAAAAGCTCTGTGATATAGATACCCAAATTGACAGAGAACAAGCTAAAAGAAGGTAATGATTTTCAACAGGCAGAGACTGGAACTCAGGTCGTCTGACTTTGGTGCACACTTATTCACTTCTCCATCTAAGGACTAGATTTAAGGACACTGTGAATAGTTTCCCACCCAATCAGTCATTTATTTTTAATTAATGAAACTCTCCAAAATATAAACTAGTGGAAAATAATAATAATAATAATTAAAGTTGATTTTATTTGTCAATTTAATCCCTTGAAAGTATCAACTTCTTGTGGAAAAACACTATGATTTGGATGGTTTCTTCTAAGATGAGAAGATTTTGCTGTCATAGCTATTATTTTGCTATTATACATTAAATAATGACACATGATAAATCTCTCCTGAAATACAGAGAACACATAATTCTAAAAATAAGCTTACAAGTAGTCTTTCTAGGGGCAAGATTTTGGTTGTCTTTTAATCTTTGTAAGTGGTTTTACAAGTTTCCATCTTTTTGTCCTGTCTCTTGAAACTCAAGAAAATAAAAGGGCAACTAAATTGCATTTACTTGAGTTGTTATTTCATTCAGGAGCATATTTTTTTCTTCCCTATTACAATAGATGTTTCAAGATGCAAATTGTCGCACTCTGCTTTTAAATAACACAGGCATTATAATTAAAATTCCCCTGTGTTTAAAAAAAATAATTAGTTACTTGAGGAGTTGTTTCAATGAATTCCCTTCCAGAATGCTTCCCATTTAAATGAGTTATGAAATAATTAGCGAAAGCATATTATGGTGAGAGAAGCTGGAATCGCCTCAGCAGAATGCAGCATTTTGTGAAATGATAACCTGACCTTTATGTTTTTACTTAAAAGGAAACAGAAAGAGGAGCTTGTCTTAGGAGAAGGGAGAATAAACTGTTTTGCCTCAGGTCTCTCAAATGTTATATAAAGGAAACAGCAAGAAAAATGTTGCTATTCCTTTTCTCTACGGGAACAAAATATAAGAATCTTGCCTAGAAGGTCAAGTTCATCCAGTGAAGCAGTTTGGAAAATGTATCCCAGGGCCTTTGAATACTTTCAAAATTCTATTTGGGGAGGGTTCAGCTACAGAGCAGAGCTTTCATTTTAAACCAATGGGGATATTGTTTATTTTCAAATGGTAAGCGGGAAAGTAAATTTTTCTAACTCCATAATTTTTAATGGTCTTAATTATCTCCATTTAGCTAAATGTTCCCATTGTTTTGTGGTTAAAACATGAGAGAGAAAGAAAATATAGGGAAGATATGTGGTGTTATAAGTAATTGTTATATGTGTGCTAATCTTATAATTTTATTGCCAAATAAAACTGGGATAATCACCAATATTGCCCCAATGCCTACTTACCCGCACACTCCCACACCCTCAACTTAAATAATTGCATTTTAAAGAGTAGATTTTTAGTTGCCTCCTTCCTAAGTCAATTAACTCTGCAATAAAATTAAAATAGAATATCTTCCTGAAAAATATGCAGAGTGGAAAGACATCTTCTACATTATGAAAATTACAAAAGAGAACTTGACAGGGCTTTTTATAGTAGAAACATCAACAAAATAACTTTAAAAAAATTTTCCAACCTTTCATTTCCTTTTCTTTGTTATGAATTCTAATTCATGTGACAATGGAAGTAGCTAATTATTCATTCTAAAAATCAGTATCTTAAGAGGACTGTTCTTTTATTCAACCCTTAAGCTAGCTACAGTGTCACTTTTGCTGGTACTGGAATAAAAATGAAAATAACTCAGTGATAGTAACCCAAAACTCTTGAATTCTAGAAGATGCATTTGGAATACAAAAGCTTGATTTTTTAAATAAATGTCAGGCTAACAAAGACGTAAATCAGAGTAAGTGGATAGATCAGGTGGCATAACTGTAAATCTCTGATGAAATTATGACTAACAATATATTTGATAAAACCTTTTTACTTTTATGAACCAATTGCTGGTACTGATATTTTTTCTATTATTTTTTTATGTCCACGGTATGATTTATTATTTAAATTTAATATTATATAAAGACCTCTGAATTAAACTATTTATATTAGATACAAAGTTTTTCTACAAAATAAGGAACATTCAAACTTAGGGGATGTTCTAGAAACTAAGTTAGTTAGAAGAAATCGTGGAAAATCTCAGTGTCTATAGTCCCTAAATCATCTAAACCTTTTCCTGTCAGGATTAGTATATATAGGTGAAAGTACTGAATACCCTTAGAGGCACCTGCTCCAACTGGATCATATAGAGATATGGGGCTGTGATATTGTGATTTATAGTAAGAAATATATATTTGGTCTTCATCTCATTTCTGGCTCTGAGCTCCTAAAATCCATAGAATTTCCTAAGCCTTGAGAGAGAAAAGGGGGTCTTTTGTTATGTTAATGAGGTGACATCTGGATCTCACCTAAGGATGGGGCCCCAGTTGCTAGGAGAAGCAACCCTGTGATAGAGGTTTAGAACTTTCATTTCCACTCTCTGACTTCTGGGGATGGGAGAGGGGCTGGAGGTTGAATCCATTGCCAATGGTCAATGATTTCATCAATCACATGTATGCAATGAAGCCTGCACAAAAATCCAAAAAGGACAGAGTTTTGAGAGCTTCCAGGTTGGTGAATACCTGGAGTTGCTGGGAGAGTGGTGCCCTCAGAGAGGGCATGGAAGCTCCGAGCCCTTTCCCCATATCTTGCCCTATGCATCTCTTCCATCTGGCTGTTCCTGAGTTACATCCTTTTATAATAAACTAGTGATCTAGTAAGTAAAATGTTTCTTTGAGTTCTGTGAGCCATTCTAGTGAAATAATTGAACCTGAGGAGGGGGTCATGAGAACCTCTGATTTATATTCAGTCAGTCAGAAGTATAGGTTACAACCTCGACTTGCAATTGGTGTCTGAAGTCCAAGGTGAGGATTGATGGAACCTCCAATCTGTAGCCAGTTGGTCAGAAGCATGGATAACAATCTGGGCTTGCAACTGGTGTCTGAAGTGGGGAATGGGGATGCAATCGTGTTGGACTGAACCCTTAACCTGTGGAATCTGATGCTATCTCCAGGTAGGGTGTCAGAATTGAGTTGAATTGTAAGGACACCTAGTTGGGGTCCAGATAATTGTTGGTGGCATGGGAAGCTCCCTCATGCACACACTGGAATTGGGTCAAGGTACCCAAAATAAGAGATTTAATTTCCAGAGGGAGGTGAAGCCCCGGGGTAGTATGCCTAATTCAGAATCTAATGGACTTGGGTTAGAGTAATTGTATGTAAATAGTTTGATAAGTATCAGTACAGGTAGGGGATGTGTGTATAAGAGAATCTGTATTCTACTGTCTGCATATTTCCCATTAAATATTGAAACAATTGGATTTACACTATCTATATTCTAACCTAGGTCACCCAGAAATATTTAGACAGAAATACAGAGCATGCACACACACACACACGCTCACATTTCTTCTCATTTAGATGACTCTTCCTATCTAAGCCTCTGTCTTAAATCTATTGATGAACAGCATAGTCATAAAACCTACTGTTTGATTTATAAATCCTCTACTTTTGTTGTTCTATTATGCACATTGTTAAAAATTGTATTTTACCAAAAGAAAAAAAAATTCAGTTTCATTGTAACCATGAAGCTTTCTTACCCTTAAAAGGGGCTGCTCATGAAGTTTCATTTGCTGAGGTTTTACCTGAAGCATGTCACCAACTAGAAGTCTATTTAAGAAAGCGTGTTAAAGATTAATAAAGCCTATATAATTTCAACATTAAGTTTCAGTGCTGGTTGATTTTATTGGATTGGATTTTTGTGGCCCCTCTTGCAAGGAAAATTCATCTCCAAAGGCTGGAACATGACATAAAAAATAATTAGTATTTCTTTCATACAAGCACTGCTTGCGGGGGCATCCTTTGGCTCCCACAGGGCACTGGACACTTCCTGAGCTAACATTGTGTCTATTTCTCTAAGGGTGTTTCCAATTAAGTCTCAGAGCATAGGAGGGGCCTAGGTTTGGAGGATGTAGTTGCAGATAAAATAAATGTCACTTTTAACTCTCCCCACCCCCAAACAAATACACCTTGCATATATCTGGGATTTTTTTTGTTTGTTTTTTATTAAGAAATAGTTCACATACCATAAAATTCACCTTTTGAAAGTATATAATTTACTCATTATGAGTATATTCATGAAGTTGTACAACCGTCACCACTTTCTAACTCTGGAACGTTTCGTCACTCCCATTCTCCCTCCCCTCCTGTTCTGGCAACAACTAACCTGCCTTCTGCCTTTATTGTTTGTTTTTAACATAAACTAGATTATCTGATTACCCTGTCAATATGCTACAGCTTATTTTTTTCCCTTAATGCTATAGCTTGGACTTTTTAAAATATCTGTTCATGCAGATCAGTCTCATATTTTTAATTCCTGCATAGTATTTTACGGGTTATCATTCATATGTTGACAGATACTTGGTTTGTTTCTATTGTTTCACTTTTGTTCATATTACCTTAATGTATATTCTTGCATTTAGTGGATACTCTTTTGGCACATCTTTGACAAGTTTCTCTAAAATACATAGCTAGCAACGTAATTGCTGAGTCAAAGGGTATCCTCATTTTAATAGATATTTGTAGATCAAGAACATTTTGTTAGCCTGGACCTAAACGTCAGAGGTCAGCATTTGTTTTACTGCCATTGGCCAAGCAAATAGAGCTGACTTCTCCTTGACTTGTAAACATCATTAAAGTCTATTACTTAGTCCGATAAGACTAATGATGACTTGACACTTAACGAACAGCCACAGGTGTTTGTCTCACTTTAAAAGAACAGAGACTCTTATATACAGCAACCTAGAGGAAAACATCTCATCTGTGTCCTAGGATCCTCCTGTATTGCTATATGTCTCTACTGCTTTCCCTGAAAGGAGGCTTCTAGTAGGTACCACTTCATGGGATGACTTGGGATTGAGGTTACCCTTAGGTTCAAACCAGAATTTCCCAGGCTCTATATGTACTGTCAAAATGGCATTTGCTCATATTGGCACACTATAAAAGAATGGGAACTCTTTCTGGTGGCCTAAAGATCCTTTAGGGTCTGGTCCCTGCCTGCGCCTCTTGCCCCATATATAACCCCATCCACATGTATCCCTTCAGTTTTTATAGCAGTGTCCTAAATGTGAATATTTTGGTACTCATGGCTTTGCATACTTTATTCTGTATATTTTACTTTCTTATCCATTCATGCCATCTCTTGAATTTTTTCTTCTTTTACAAGACTCAGTTCATGCAGCCAATCATTAAGAATCTTTACCTGGCTCCTTAGGCTAGGAGAGCATCCATCCTCTTTGTGCTCACAGTAACCTGTGCTTCCTCCTGTTATAGCATGGAATATACTACACTATATCACACACACACACAGACACAACACAACTCCTCCTCTGGTCAATAACTTCATGAAGATACAGATCATGTTATATCTTCTTAGCTCCCATAGGCAGACAAACTCTGGTTAGTTGTATGGCATAGTATGGTGGTTAAGACCATGGACTTCAGAGCCAGACAGACAGGACTTTGGATCCTATCTCCAGCCGTTTACTAGTTCTGTAAACTCAGGCTAAGTATGGAAATGTTCTGGGCCTATTTTCCCATCTATGAAATGAGCCTATTTTATATGGTTACTGTGAAGATAATCAAGTAATGCTTAGCAGAGGGCCTGGGACTTACAAAGGGCTCAGTAAATGAGGTTTTATGGACAACAGAGAATTGGGGTACTATTGAAGATTCCCTAAATACTCTAAAGAAAATGGGAAGAGAAAAGCCCCAGGAAGAAGCCCAATTTGCACCCAGCCCCATGGCTGAGTGGTTGTAGTTCCATGTGCTCTGCTTCGCCAGCCAGAGTTTGTGGGTTCAGATCCTGGGTACAGACCTACTCCACTCACCAGCAGTGCTGTGGTGGTGTCGCACATACGAAAAGATAGAGGAGGATTGACACAGATGTTAGCTCAGGGCTAACCAGCAAAAAGAAAAAAGAAGCCCTCTTTTTCTTATGTGGAAACGTGTCTTCATGTCCTGCATGCTTTATAACTATTTGGCCTGTTTTCCATCCAGAGTCTTGTCTTTCTCCTTTCAGATGGCCGGTGTAAACATGTGAGTTTATACGTGCTCTTAGCATCAATAGTGTGGGATCAATACCCCTTCCTGAAGTAATCAGGGTAATAAAATAATGACTGTGCTGAAAGTACTTGGATAATATTCGGCATTTTGATTTTGTTCTTTGAGGATATTGAAACACTACATCTCTTAATTCTCACTTAGCAAAAGTCTGAAGCAAAGTTTGTCGTGACTTTGAAGAACAGACCAGCAAACCCTGGAACTCTTCCTTCTCCCTCTGGGAAGGCATGCGAACTGCAAATGGCCAGTTACCCCAGTTAGCCTTTAACATATCATGAAAGTAAATGGTCATTAAAGATATAGAAATATTACTGGGCTTAAGAGATTCATGTTAATGATGTGACTTGGATTAATAGCTATGTTTTCATAAAAATCCTGATTATTTATCACTGACTTAGAAAATTATTTCCCATTTTATGCTTGTTGTCTACTTGTGTTAAGAAATGCGTGCCGTCATCCTGTTTTACCAGAGGGCGTAAGTTTGTCTTCTCCAACTCTAAGCTATCTTTTCTAAGCCTTTTCTCCCCCCTGAATTTGTATAATTACCTACAGCAGAAAAGTTTCTCTTTGAAAAAGGCGTTTTGAAAGGCTCTTAGAAAATATTTTAATAATCAGCATTATTTATGTTGCCTGTGTAGCTATGTAAATAAATTTCACCCGTTTCTCCACCAGACTCTTACAACTTAGCGTGACTTCAGAGAATGTGAATCAGATTACAAGATAATACTACCTCAGTAAGCATTCCAGTGCTTTGGAAAAGAAATGTTGAGTACAAATCTGAGAATGTGCGTGTTCAGCCCAGTAAAAATAAAAAGGATGTTTATAAATGAAATGGCACTACAAATGGCACCACACTTTGGAGGAGGAAAGCAATTTAGTGAAGTGAAAGATGTTAAATGTTTTAATTTTCTTCTATGCCAGTAAAATCTTGTAAAACAAGGTGACATATTAAATTTTCTATACTGCGGTGGCTCCAAGAGCCTGTCAACATTTTCATTATAAACTCTATTTTCTGAGCTTTATAACTGAGCTTTAAGAATTCACTCTGGCCTGACATTTGGAGTGCAAGGTCTTACCTGGGGAACATGTGTTTCACATGCTTTAAAAATTATGAGTTTATCCATTTCTCACTTTATAATGAGTAACCTTTTCAGACTTTTTCACTTGGCTGCTGTGCCTCAGAAATTGGAGGCAGAAGGCTTACGTGTGGTAGGTCACCAAGGGGAAAAAAACCTACAAATGTGCTCAACACAGGTCAGGGCTGCCGATTTTCATTACGAAGACCCACGATCATACTAATCATTCAGCCCATCATGTAGAAAACAGAAAGAGCTCTACAACACTGCCCTCAACATTTTAGACTAAACTGTGTGCTACCCAAGGAGAAGACTACGGCAAATCTCTGCAGAGAAGACTCTGATTGATTGGAGAATTCTTAATCCCCAGTCTGTTTATTTCAACATTTGTGTTATTTCGTGGATGGCGTAAGACCTTTTCCTAAAGCCTTACCACATTCATTCTAATCTTATTGTTTTGCTGTTAAGTCTTCTTTGTGGTTGAGTGTTTTTTTTTCTTTTCTATTATATTTAGCACTCAGTAGGTTTTCAGTCAACTTTTAATAATACAGACACCCTTTTTACACTTTGGAATGTCTGCAGATAAATCCTCTAAAGAATTAGTTTCTGGAAAGCAATTAGAAAAGAGTGAGGGAAGAAAGAACAAGGAAGCAACAGAAGAGGAAAATACATGTCATCCTTTGGTATCAGGCTTTGAAATACCTAGATGACTGACTACTTAGTATGGCTTCCCTAAAAGAACAAACGTGGGCTATCTAGAAAAAAGTGCAGTGCCCTTGGGACCAGCCTGGTGGTGTAGTGGTTAAGTTCATGCTCTGCTTCGGAGGCCAAGGATTCACAGGTTCAGATCCCCAACACGGATCTAGCACTGCTTGTCAAGCCATGCTGTGGTGGCATCCCACATAAAATAGAAGAAGATTGGCACAGGCGTTAGCTCAAGACCAATCTTCCTCACACAAACACACACAAAAAAGTGGGGTGCCTTCAATTAAAGGTGTGGTACCAAGTCTTCAGTTCTTGGTTGTTTCAGGGGAATTCTAGGAAATCACCTCTTCCTGGTATGTATTCAGCATTATTTCACACCCACCTAATTGCATTATAATTTTATACGGCTGTCAAATTCATGTTAAAATATGAGAGGCACCCAGTATATAATCCCAACACTTGTTTCCATTGTGTGAGGACCAACTTTGAGCCAGTTTCCTAAAAATATTTATATTCCTCACAACCACCCTGCATGCAATGTCCCTCATGAGGGGACAGAGGGACAAACAGTTTAGGTAATTTGCTCTACAGCCAAAGAATATCCAAGGCAGGTTCAGAACCCAAATCTTTCAGACCCCGACACCATGTTTTTTTCTCTAAGCCATCAGGCCTTTCTTTATGGGAACAAAAACATTTGTTTCTGTTTGCACTTTTCTATCAGAACCATGCTATGCCACCCTATAAGTGGCTTACATTTTTCAATGAAAAATGTTAGGATATGAAGGCTAGACCTCCAAATTTAAAAGAAAAAAAAAAGGGCAAAACAACGTGAAGTATTTTAAGTTTAAACCAGGAATCTGATTTCCTTTTCCATTTCTCTCTTGCCTCATCATCCTCTCTGTCTTCTCTCTTCCTATTAGTCCAGTTGCAGTGAATAGAACTGTATCCATTGAGTCATCCAAGACGGGAATCTGAGCAATGTTATTTCTTTCTCTCTCTCACCCGCAACATTCTAGTCAAATAACAAGCCATGTCTAGTCTCTAAGAAACATGTTTTCTCTTAAATAGAGTTATTTTCAAGAGCACTTTTAAGTTTACAGCAAAATTGAGCAGAAGCTACAGAGAGTTCCTGTATACCCCCTTTCCCCACACACACATAGCCTCCCCCACTGTTAACATCTCACATCAGAGCAGTACATTTGTTGCAATTGATGAGTCTACACTAACACATCATTATTACCCAAAATCCATAGTTTACCTTAAAGTTCACTTTTGGTGTTGCATGTTCTGTGGGTTTTGATGAATGCATAGTGAAATGTATAGCCCCTGGCAACCACTAATCTTTTTTTCTTTCTTTTTTTGAGGAAGGTTAGCCCTGAGCTAACATCTGCTGCCAATCCTCTTTTTGCTGAGGAAGACTGGCCCTGAGCTAACATCCGTGCCCATCTTCCTCTGCTTTATATGTAGGATGCCTGCCATGGCATGGTTTGCCAAATGGTGCCACGTCCGCACCCAGGATCTGAATCTGGCGAACCCCAGGCCACTGAAGCGGAATGTGCGAGCTTAACTGCTGTGCCACCCGGCCGGCCCCACTACTAATCTATTTTATTGTCTCCTTACTTTTGCTTTTTCCAGAATGTTATATAGTTGGAATCATACAATATGTATTCTTTTCAGATTGGCTTCTTTCACTTAATAATAAGCATCTAAGCTTCCTTCAGGTCTTTTCATGGCTTAATAGCTCATTTCTTGTTAACACTGAAAGATATTCCATTGTCTGGATGTACCAATGTTCATTTATCCGTTCACCTACTGAAGGGCATCTTGATTGCTCCCCAGAATTTGGCAATCATGAATGAAGCTGCTATAAACATCCGCATGCAGGTTTTTGTGTGAACATAAGTTTTCAGTTCATTTGGCTAAATACCAAAGAATGTGATTGCTAGACTGTAGAGTAAAGGGATGTTTAGTTTTGTAAGAAACTGCCAAACTGTCTTCCCAAGTGATTGTGCTATTATGCATTCCCACCAGTAAAGAATGTGAGTCTCTGTTGCTTTACATCCTCTCAAGCATTTGGTGTTATCAGTGTTCTGGATTTTGGTTGTTCTAATAGGAGTGTAGTGATATCTCATTTTGATTTGCATATCCCTAATGACATATGATGCGGAGCATCTTTTCATGTGCTTATTTTCCATCTGTATGTCTTCTTTGGTGAGGTGTCTGTTCAATTCTTCTGCCTATTTTTCAATCGAATTGTTCATTTTCTTATTATTGAATTCTAAGAGTACTTTGTATATTTGGGATCACATTCCTTTATCAGATATGTCTTTTGCAAATGTTTTCTCTCAGTCCATGGTCTATCTTATTCTCTTGACAGTGCCTTTCACAGAGCAGAAATTTTTGACTTTAACGTAGTCCTACTTATCAATTATTACTTTCATGGATTATGCCTTTGGGATTGTATCTAAAAAGTCATCAAAGATCATTTAGATTCTCTCCTATGCTACCTTCTAGGAGTTTTATAATTTTGTATTTGACATTTAGGTCTATGACCTATTCTGAGTTAATTTTTCGAAGGCTGTAAGGTGTGTGTAGACTTTTTTTTTCATGTAGATGTCCAGCTGTTCCAACGCCATTTGTTGAAAAGACTGTATTTTCTCCATAATTTTGCCTTTCCTCCTTTGTCAAAGATCAGTTGATTATATCTACAACTCTTTTTTCTTGTTGCATTTATTTCTTTCCAGGTCTACTGGCACCATCCAAACAGAAGCTGCCATCATCTCTTGACTGCTTTTACCACAAAATCTATTAATTATCTTGCAATCTATTCACACACAGAGACCATTGTTGTCTTTTAAAAATATTTGAACATGTTCAATGGTTTCTCATTGTTTTTAGGATCAAATCTAAACTCTTTAACCACCCGAAAGCCCTGCCTAAACTGGCTTCTTCCTTCCATCCCTTTTACTCCTTTCCCTTTCCTTCCTGCATAGCCAGCTTCACTTCATCAGTTTCTTCATGATGCTCTGGCCACAATAATCTTTTTCACTTCCTTGAGCATGCCATGCCTCCTCCTACATCAAGACTTGGAAAATAGAGTAACCTCATCGAGACCCTTATCCCAGTTCCCCTCAGTTAAGCTCACTCCTGTTGATTCTTCAGAGCTCTGTTTAAATGTCACTTTTTTTGAGATAGCTTTGGGTTGGGGAGTCTCAGTGGTAGCTGCTATCACAGCACCCTGCCTTAAATGCCCTTCATAACAATTATAATTTTATGATGATTTCTTTAGCACTTCCCTCCGCCACTAAAAGGGAAGCTTCTTGAGTGCAGGGGGAACCATGTCTGTGGTCTTCCCTGATGTATTCACAGTGGGCTCAGTATTAGTATGTCCTAGTGTCCTACTGGGGCTGAGGGCAGTAGCTGAGCTGGAATCACGAGTAAGCAGTGGGAATAGAACTACAGGGCAGGGGAGCTCGGGGTCAAGCCCCTGATTGCTGGGGCCCTGGACTTATCTGTTTACCTGAGAGTCAAGTAATCCAATCATGAGTCAAACAACTTTAGTTACCAGTGTACAGCAGCAACCTAGAGAGAGGGGATTTGGACAGTCACAGGACCTTGCATTTGGAGAAGATAAAAGTCTGCCTGTAGTAGTCAAGTCTTTTTATAATGATCTTAAACCCAGAGCATTAAAGGATTCAAAGTTCACCTTCCTTCCAGATTCTTCAAGGCCCAGAGGCCCATCCTTCAAGGTCCAGAGAACATTTTGTTTCCTGCAGACAGTACCTGACGTGCCCAGGAGGATAGGACAGTCACTGCTCTCAGCCTCTCCTCCCATCGGGTTTCTATGGAGGAAAACTGTGGCTTCTATCTTTCCTATTTTTAAGGAATAACCTGCTTTCCCTTTCAGAAAGCAGTTTTCTCATGCTTCCCAGTTTACTTGCAAGCCTTAGTGGGCCTGATTTATTGTGTCATCTGGGGAGACCTGAGACCTTGGGTGGCCCAGTGTCAGAGCTGGTGCAGGAGCTCGGATCTTGCATGCCAACTGTGAAGCAGGCATGAGGTGGGGACCGTATGTTTTTTAAAATGCAGTAAAGAAAAATTCTCCTTCACATAAAACAAATTCAATATGTAAAATAAATGAATACATTGATAATTATTTTTTAGTGCTATTCAATTTAGAAAATTAATTATTTATTCAGATTAAATAGGAATATGACCAAGCCCCTTGTTAGCTGACATTGCTGATTTCTCTAGCCATTTCTCCCTTAGATAGCCAAAGGCTCCTTTCAGATGTTGCGTGTAGTCTCATTTTTCTACCCTATGCTCCGGGAGCGGACAGAGAAGCTGGAAACTTCCTCCACATAGAAACACAAGTGAGTCAGTGTCCAGAACCCAAAGACACTTTGGAGCATTACGCTCTCACTAATATGGGAATGTAGACAGAGACGCTGCAGCAGACAAGTCCCTAAGGAAGTATTCTCTGTGCTCTTTTACCTATTTGAGGGAGGTGGGAATTTCTTCAATGTCAAAAGCCTCCTATAATGTTGAACTCTTCTGTCTCCCCTTCTACCTCTTCTCACCCCTCCCATATTTTAATTAGCTCCTAAGAGCAGTGTTTCTCAGACTTGGTGTGAATTAGAATCTTCTGGAGGAACTTGGTAAAAATACCGAGTCCAGACCTTGTCCTACTTCAGTGAGACTGTTTTCTTTATTAGCTCTCTGGATGATTCTGATATATACTGAAGTATAATATGTATATGGTTTCGAGTTTATGCAAAATAGCATCAGGCTTTGTTACTCTATGATACCCCCCTTTTATTTTATAATATAATTACTGACTCTGTGAGACCTTGCTTTTACTTACTATAGTTGAATCCTTCTGGATTATTAGAAGCTATTATCTATCAGATCCTCTTTATTAAAAGAATTATAATGACACTTAGGTAAAAGGTAATTTTATCAATTCACACTGAACATTTCTTGCTTTAGGAACTTCACGTTAATAGTTATTCTTTCAAGAATATTCCATTGTACCATGATTAAAAATAGTCAGTAAACCATGGATATCAGGAGAATAATAGCAAGAGGTTTATAAGTGTGCATTGTGGGGCACCAGCAATTTATTTTTGAGAGAGCCTGATTAAATGCATCTCTGTGGACTGCCATAGTTTATGGCAGAAATGATGTGATGATTTGTGTTAGAGATTTAATAAGTTTGGAGTTGAAAATTTATTCTGCTTTCACTTCCTTCCCTTTGGCTGATAGTTAATGTCTAAAGTACTTCATCAGAGAAACTACCATGAGAGGTCCTAATAAGAATAGTATAATGTGAAGGGTACAAGTATGTCTCTAGGGTCGATGCCACAGCTGGCTGTATTTTCTTTTTAAAGAGATAACAGCCCAGATTAGATAAAATCCTTCAAGGGGGTTTCAGTCCAGTAGAGCATATGATCCATCACAGTGTTCTTGTTTTTTTGTCTTTTTGAGTATTTGTTTTTTCTCAAAGACTCAATGGAAGCTGAAACTCCCCAAGGAATGGTTTAGCATCTTATCTCTAATTTCTTGCCTCTAAAGCCTAAGTCATCGTAATACAGTACACATCTATCTCTGTCTTGCTTCTCCTGGAGATTTCCTCCTTCAAAACACATCCAAGGGTATGCAAATATTTTCATTGCCAAGAAAATGAACTTTGCGAATCAGTCAGTTGCCTGATATTCAGAGTGCTATGGACATAACTGGAAGGGGCATTGACTGGCTATCGATATGATGTTATGATATCTCAAGTCTTTTATGCTTTTGCTGGGGATAGCATCCTCATCACATCCTTCAGGGACTTCTGGAAAGCATAATAGCAACTGGGAAGAACTGTGCAAAAGGAAATTATAATTTCAGTGGAAGAACCTGGCTTTAAGATCATTAGGTCCCAGAAAACTATAACTTCTATTTTAAAGTTTATGCTTTCAGTTAGTTACACATCTGAAACTAGGATCCCGGCCTTTCAACTTCTAATATTAAAGAGTTTTCTCCTTACCTGATGAAGATATTACATCAATTTTGTGATCTGAGCATCAGTTAAGTTGGTAGCCAAAGGGAAGGGGGTCATCCTTGTATTTTATACCTTCAACCACAAGTTCCATTTCAAGATGATTTATATACCAAACATGCGTATTTGTATCCCCACCACTCTTCAGGTACTGATAGGAAGTTTACAAGACTGGTTCAAAGCACAACCCAAAACTAATAAAGAAGAAAAGGTGGGGGTCTATGTAGACAACAGGTTGCAACAATTTGTAGAAAACAGAAATCAGATGCAGGAGGAGAGAGCTGGAACAAGACTAAGGAGGCTGCAGGCACCCGAATTTCTCTGATGATTATCTCAGTGGTTAAATGTACTGATTTGTAATTATCAAATTGATGTAGGATCTGGAAAACTGTTCTGGAATAAGAACCTCACATGTTTGTAGTACTCAGGCACATTAGGTGAGCTGTGAGCAGTGATTCTCAGAGTTTGGTCCTTGATCAGCTGCATAAACATCACCTGGGAAATCGTTAGAAATACAAGCTATGGATCCAACCTCAGACCTACTGACAGAGGCTCTGGGGGTGAGGCCTATTGAGCTGTGTTTTAACAAGCCCTCCAGATGATTCTGATGTCCACTCAAATGTCAACCCACTGGTCTAGCTATGCCTGGATGGATTCCAACTGAGGATGGTATTCATCTGCCTGCAGAATCTTGAAGATGCTTGAATACCAAGGAAAACCCCAGGTAGGAGGGAGGGGAAAAAAGGGGTGGGGGGAGATATTAATGAAACATCCAACTGATTGTCTCTATAGCTATTTTCTTCCCTATCCATTTATACAGAATATCTAACAAATAGTCACTACTTCTTAAGTCAAAAATGAAGGATCTTCTCTAAAAACCTGAGTGGACTCTTTGGGGAGATCTACATCAGCAAAGAATTCATTTTCTGGCATTGAGAGGTTCCCAGCACGATAGGGAGCTCCTCATTCACTCACACTAAAGCAATTTGCCTCTGACTCTCTCCCTCACCTACAGAGAGACCCAGGTAAATATTTCTATTGGTTTACACTTCAATATAAATTTACAACAAAGGATCACTGGGCATTTTAAAAATTCTTGCAACTTGACAAAGAAAGGCAAAGGTAAACATCAGAAAAATAAAATAACTCCAAGATAATATAAGTGAACAAGGAGAATTTTTAAATAACTATTAAGGAATCATAAGAGAGGAAGACATTTCCTCTACCCGCTCTGGGCTTTTCTGGCTGGACAATGAATTAAATTCACATGAGGCAGAATAACAGGAGAAAATTAAACAAAGCTTTCTAACATGTATACATGGGAGAGGCTCAGGCAAACTGAGCAACTCAGCCAAATGGCCGAGGCTGCCTGTTTAAGTATCTTCAGCTACAGACAAGGAGGATTTTTGGGGTAGTGGTTTGGGTCTTCAAAGTGGGGGAAGGCAACCCACATGGAAATGAAAAAGCAAATGTTTGGTAAATAGAACTTTGATAAGAGTGGGCTCAGCAAGGATCCTCCCAGTCTACCGGAACCCAAAGTTATCTGTGGTGATGGCCTGTCTTGGGGACAGGGCTTTACTTTAAATGTCTTTTAGGCAGTTAGGGGGAAAAGGTTGCATGTTCTTGGGGAGTCTGAGTCTTTATTGTCTTCAGCTCGAAATAGTCCACATACCACAGTGGCGCATCTTGGAGCAGCCTGCCCTCAACCCCATCAGAATACTCTTAGAGAAACTTGAGAGAACAATGTATTTATAAACCAATAACAGTAACTCCAAAAAAGAAACAAAAAAAGCTCTTAAAATTTTTAAAAATGTTTAATAGAAATTTTAAAAAATCAATAGTAGATAGAAAAGAGGGAATCTCTAAGATTTGTTCTGTTTAAAAAAGAGCTAAAAAGGAAGAAATGATAAGATCAAGAGTGCTAGTAACTGGATAATAGGAATACCAGAAGAGAGAACAGATAAAATGGAGGGGGACGACACTTAAAAATATCTAAAATTATTTCCCTGATATGTCTTCTAATTGAAAAGGCCTGTCAAGTGCTGAGCTAGATGAAAGAAAAAGGCTTACGCTGAATCTGTGTCACGATTTAAGAAAGTGAAGGATAAATAACAGTTTCCAGAGAGAAAGACACACACATATACACAAAACAACCCGAACAGGTCACCACATGCCTCAGCAAACTGGATGCAAAAAGACAATAAAGCAATGTTTCTTATTTCTTTGAGAATTTTTTTTCCAACCTAGAATTCTTTAAGCATCCAGACTATTGATCACGTGTAAGGATAAAATACATTTTTGAGTACCTAAGGGCTCAGAAATTGTATATCTCATACCTTTCCTAGGAAGTTACTTGTTGCAACCAAGGAGCCAAGGAAAGTTATTGAACTAGCAACAGGGCTGGGACTAGGGTAAGGGCTAAGATGTGTCATACAAGTTCAGGCTCAGATTCGTTTTTTTTTTTAATGTTAATTCATTATTTTTTATCTGTTTTCTACATAGGATTCAACAGATTCTACAGATTCAATAGATAGATACAAAGAAAGAAAGAATCCAAGAACCTAGCTCAATTCTTTTTCATTCTAATAACTTAGCTTGACATTCTTTCGGACTTTAAAATTTTAAAATTAATAAAATTCGTGGTCATCTTGTAAAATAAATTATTAATTCAGATTGTTTGTTAGACAACATCTTTCCAAATATATGGTCTATAGAGAAAAAAATGAAGAAAGAAGTAACAGGTGATAGGAAGTTTGGGACCCACCAAACTATGCTATCTGATCTTGATGAAGGCAAGTAATTATAGAGAATTGAACTTTATAGTTAATATTTATTGAATACGTGTTTCGCGTATGTATCATAACAACCACCATGAGGGTGCGCCTCTCTTCAAGGAGTTCACATTGTAGCGGGGGGATGGAAAGAGTGTCTTTAACATTGTATTTATGCAGAGGCCCCCAATTTCATAGCCCACCATTCATTTGTCCTCCAGGCTCCATTACTACTCATTTTCTCAAAATGGCATGGGAATTTTATTTCATTGGCCTGTTATGAAGTTTAATATACAGAGGTCTTTGAGAAGAGGTCTTTGTTTCTACTTGAAATGCAGTTTTCTTTTTTAGTCTTTAAGGCATTAAATTTTATGGATATTCATTTTTTTTACAAAGCCCTCATCAATTTGAGAGTGATGTTATGCCCATCTATTTGTATGTGAAAGGAGTAAAGAAAGCTTACATTACTTTGTTCTTAAAATACTACCAGCCCATCTTTAAAGAGCTGCTTAGTTGAAGAGAATGACTTTTTTCATTAATAATTGAATATACAACGAGATACTTCAGCAATAAGAAACAATGTGTGAGTTTTTGAAAGAAAATAATTTCTGAATGATGAAAAGGACCATTTTCCCATAAAGACAGTCAAGGTAAAATGCAATTGAGTGGAAGTAGGAAAGTAAAATACCTCTTCAGTTAATGCATTTCCAGAACTGAGCACAAAGGTGCTTCCTAAACAAAAGGACCTTTACAAATGAGGGTGCACTTGAGAAAGAATCTTTTCAAAGGACTCCTATTTCGTTCAACAGCCTCCTTCAAATGCCACACATTTTAAAGGCTTGGAAAGTAAGGATAGGACACTCTCTCTAGAACACCAGGGCAGTGGAGGGCATTTAGCTTTATTGTCAAAGCTTTGCTAACACAGGTTGCTTTATAGCATCTGCTTTGAACTAACCTTTCATGATTCTGAGAGAGGAATTTACAGTATTTAGAAGTCAGAAGAGGAAATCTGAGCTTCTATTTCTCGTTTGCCCCTTTCCTTCGGTCTCCTCTATTTCTGATATCAGCTTACCCCAAAACTGCTTCTGACACTGGCCACTCTAGTGCCTCAAGTCTATTCCTAAGCCCTTTGCTTTGATCCTAACTTCTGGAACTACACCCTCCCCCTTTTTAGCCCAAGCACTTCTATTTAGTTCCAAATATACTCAGCCCTGGATTCTTGGCCTTCCTTCATGTGTGTTCTCCCTGCTGCTTCCTGGCTTGTTGACTTCCTGAGCTGACCTCTCATGAATGTGACTCTCCGGATATGGACCACTAGCTCTCCCCTGCCATAGCTTTGTTCAAGCCTCCTTTGCTCCTCTCTAAGTTATTGTATAAGAGAGACAATCATTTGCAAAGTCTTGTTTTTAGCCCCAATAAGCTCTTAAGAGAGAGTAAATTTCAAAACAGTTTAGGGAAATTTATTCCCCATTATGTTCCTCCTATAAACATTTTAATTTTAAGACCTGACACTCTACCTAGAAGAATTAGGTGACAGACTTGCCTAGGAAGGTAAATCATCACTATTTTATTATATTACGTAGCACTGATGAAAGGCTTAAATGTCTTTGGACAGATGGTGCCCCGTGAGATTCAAGGAAGCTGAAAACAAGAGACCATACTGATTCCCACTGTTCAGATGTTTCTAAAAACATGTTGCATGTCATAATGAAAAACAGACCCACACCACACAGATACTTTCAGAGAGTAAGCATATCTTTAGACTCTATTTTACATTTAAGTGAAGAATGAACATTTATGCAGGAAATTCAATTTATATAGGCTGTCAATTTGAATAAGTTGGACATCCTTACTTGTTCCTCCACAACTTCTCTAGAAAGTGGTTTTAACATCTCTTTAAACTCTTAGAGTAGCGTAAGCATATGTTTATCCAGAACCCAAAATAATTTATTTTCACTGTGCTTCTACTAAGAAAAATCAAAGTACATAAAAATGTTATTACTTCTCACAGGGCAATGCAGTTTTAGTCTCGGTATCTGCAGGCATACATGATAAAAATTATTGCTATTAATGTGACTTGAGGCCTGACAAGACCCTATAATTCTTTCTGAATCATTATGAAAATTAAGTTATGTGCATTGTAGTGTTGTGCATTTTATTGTATTGTCTGTAAAAGGCACTGTAGTGTTCAAAAGATGTTCTTGATACAAATCTTACTCTCAGGCATTTGGTAAACAGTCAACCAGAGTCTTCATGCTCGACTCCTCAACATACAGGACTTCATTAAAATTCCTTCAAGGTTCTATTTCACTTGGCCTTACAGGGCAATACCCAGTCTTTGAAAGTGACTTGGTAGCAGGCTATGGCCAAGACGTGGCAAACATTTATATCCTGGCTGGAGGAAATAGCAGACTAGGCTTTGGCTGGTTCAGAGAGATCGCAGAGAAACTTTCTAAGTACAGTTAATGTGCTGTCTTTTGCAGAAACTCCAAATACCTTCTGAGTTGGGCAGAATCTATTCTAATCAGCCAAGGATTTTTTGTGTGTCCTCGAGGCTTTTCATGGTGGGGGAAAAACATGGAGGGGGTGAGCAAGTAGAGGAAAAAAATAAAGGAAAGGAGGAGGCAGTGAGCAGGATAGGCTATTTTTAGAGTCAAAGACCACTGATAGGGAGCTTTGTTTTTTAAAAAGTTTGCAGTAAACCAGGAACTGCTATTACAAACTCATATGAAATCTCCTTCTGTTGTGAAGCTTAATAAATACAGACATATTTTGAAAGCTCTTGAAATTGGAAACCAGCTGCTCCATGGCTACTTGGTACTTTAATTAATTTGTAAACATTCAGCAGAACACAGGTCCTCGTTCTTCTTATGATCTATGTAGTAGGTTATGCTGCACTGCATTAAACTGCAACAGATTGTAGTGGTTTGATATTTTGAAATCCTTGGAGCGGTAAACTCCTTACTTTCTAAAAAGAAAATCAGAAACTTGATGAAAGGTAGAATGGTACTTTTTGGCTTGCGGTATGGTGCATTTTGCTCTTGGACATACATGTAATAAGGGAGCACTAAGATGAGAGGGCAAAGAAAAGGGAGGTTACATGACTTACTCAATATCACACAGCTAACTTATTGGGCAAAATCAGAATGTGAACCCAAGTCAGTCTCATTTCAAGGTGCATCCTTATAACCATAATAGGCTCTATGCAGAGATTTCAGTAACTTTACCTAAATACCTAAAGTTAACCCCACTTTTAAAATACTCCTATTGGAGGCCGACCCAGTGGCCTAGCTGTTAAGTTCACATGCTCTGCTGTTGTGGCCCAGGGTTTGCCAGTTAAGATCTTGGGCATGGACCTATGCACTGCTCATCAAGCCATGCTGTTGCAGGCACCCCACATATAAAATAGAGGAAGATGGGCACAGATGTTAGCTCAGGGTCAATCTTCCTCAGCAAAAAGAGGAGGATTGGCGAAATACTCCTATGGAACCCAACTGACACTTGCTGATCAACATTTAAGAAGGCATTTCAAATGCTCTGATGCCCAAGTGCTAGGAAAGCTATTACAAGGAGTACAGCATCATAGTCAATTCCTAACAATGGGAAGGAAAAAAAAATGCTCCAAGTTATTGATGTAACTTAATTCCTAGTATTTTTTTATTTCTATCAATAATTGTAATATAATAATATATAATTATTATTAGAGTCAAAGACCACTGATATGAAGTTATAATATTATAATAATATAATAATGCCTATCATAATTGACTCTATTATAGATAACCAGTGGCTAGGTTAGCTGATTATAAGATTAGAATTATAGTAAGATATGGAAATTCTGAATTCTAATTGTTCGTCAGATACATAACTTTCTTTTTCTGCTTGACTGGGAGCTCTTTGAGGGCAAGGATAGTGTTTTTCATTTTGAATCATTAACGGCTATCAAAATTCGAAGACAGTAATTGTCAATGAACATTTTGTTGAATTAGCTTAAAGAATATTTCTGGATTCTACTTTTATTATGATATATGCTAATAGTATTCATTTTCCTGTAGTGTTCAGTGAATTAATAATATTAGTGTTGCAGAGTTCCTGATGAGAAAATATATCCATAGGTTCTACTCAATATATACCTTCAGCAAAATTTGTTATGAAAGTCTAAGTGTTCCCTACCTAATTCTGTGATTCAAATGCCCACAGAATCAAGTGCAAAATGGCATGTGATGTTTTAAATGGGTCCTTAAACAAAAATGCGTTCCAACATCTTGATTTTTTGTACAGTCTTTCAGGACAATGATGAAGAAAAGATAGTGTTCTATTTTTTTGATGAGAAATACTAGGAAGTGCTCTACAAAATGACATCCCCAGTGGTGTATGAGCAGTGTCTTATTTTTAGACTATATCCTTTATTCCCTGACTCAAGTTGTCATTCTTAGGCTATATAGGTGGATATGAAAATGATAATATGTTTGGTATATAGACTGCTGTCCTTCTTAGTTGAAATGGTGCTGATGGTGTGGTTAGATGTATATGTAAATGTTTGAAAAGATCTTTGTGTGATAGCATTTTCAACTCCAAACAGATGTTGCAGACTTTCACAGATGAATGACTACTCATAAATAGCAAAACACACATATCACATTGTATTCCAAAGTACATTTTGTTCCTGAGAGACTTCAAGCAGAATAGATTTGAGTAAAAGCACGGGAGTGTTCTTTTCCTAATGTATCAGTTAGCTTTTGCCGCATAGCAAACCATCTCAGTGCTCAGTGGCATCAAACAATAACTATTTATTTAATTCATGAGTTACTGGATCAGCTAGTGGTTCTTCTGGTCTGGGCCAGCTAGGCTGGTGTCACTTGTGCTCTTCAATCAGCCGGTGTATTGGCGTGGGTGGCTTGTTTGTGATGGCCTTGGCTGGCAAGATGGGGACTTTTCTCCAGATGGTCTCATCCTCAAACAGGCAAACTTAAGGTTGTTCATATGGAGGTCCCATGGAGATCTCAGGGTTCCAAGAGGGAGAATCTATGAGTACAAGGTCTGTCTCTTAAGTGCTAGGCTGGAACTCACAATGCTTCTGCCACATTCTATTGGTCAAAACCCATCACAAAACCAGCCAAGATTCAAGGAATAGAAAAATACACTCCTCTTTGGTGAGGAGGAAGAGACTGTGACCATTTTTACAATGTACCACAGCTAATATTGCAATTCTCACATCATCCTCCTTAAGAAGTAGTGTCTTTTAATAATAATCATAACCACAATACTAATAACAGCTAACACATATGTGTGCCAGACACTGTGTTAAATGCTTTATTTATATGGATTAACTCAATTAATGTTCTCAATAACAATACAAGGTAAATACTATGTTTCTCCCCACTTTATAGATAAGGAAACTTCATCACAGAGGGCTTAACTATTTTACAAGATGTAAAAGTTCTCCAATATAAGATTTCCCTGGTAAAATAAGTTTGAGAAATGCAAGATTAAACAATGAGGAAGAGTCTGTCTATCTATTTGTCTGTCTATCCATCTATCATCCAACTACCTGTCCACCCATCCCATGGGACTTCTCAAAGTTTTGTAATAATGTGCAGTGTGAATCTTACAGAAGGGATAGTTTTAAGCCTCATTTTCCAAACTTGGAACCTAGGAACTCTTCTCCTTATGGAGTATCTCTTATCATCTTACAAAACAGTGGCATTCTGTGGAATTGGTTTGGAAAATGATATATACTCCAGCTCCAAACTGGAAACCCAATCACTCTGATTTTACAACTGTAGCTCTGTCACTGAGAATATAAAGACATTTGCAAAATATTTTATTTTTTCCCTTCACTTTGCTTATTTGTACAAAAAACATGGATCCTATAGACATGTAAAAAGCCAGTTATATCTCTGATCCACCTCAAGGTTTTTGGTCCAAGTTTATTTGTATTCCAATGTTCGATTCCTTCCTCCTCCTCGTCCTCCTCCTTCTTTCAAACCAACCCTCTCTTCGTTTTGTGTCGATGTCCCCCTGAGCAGTAACACACTGTTAACTGTGCTGACAGTTGGCAAATGGAACTATAGCATGGCAAAACGATAGTGAGTGAAAATTATACCTGTGTCAAATTGCTTCTGAATCATTTACTTCCAGACAGTCAAATTAGAAAGATCTCCCTTCTCCAGCCCCCAGCCATATGGATGAGGCAGTAGCTTGGGGAAGTTATCTCTAGCTCTTTAGTGTTCCTTCTATTTAACATTGCTATTGACAGAGAAACAGCCTTGAGGAGGGGGCTGGCTTCTGGAATCAAGATTAGGCTCTATGTGGGAATTTAAACCTCCAGGTAAAGGAGGTAAGATCTTAGCATGCAAAGCTTCATTTAAACAAAAATGTGCATGTGTGTATTTATATATACAATTTGCTTTGGAGACTCAATGCACTTATGCAACCCACATACTCATTGGCCTCTCGAGGAGTTTGTGAAAGAATAAGTAATGACCTAATATTAACTGAGTAAATGTCAGCATTTTGTTTAATCCCCAAAACAACCCAATGAAATAGATATTTTTATACTAATTTTTATAGAGGAAGACTAGGAGACTGAGAAAGGTAAAATAAATGTCATAGTCACACACGGAGTAAGAGGGAGATGAGATTTGGACCTGAATCTGTTTAACCCAAAGACTTAGAACTTAGGGAGTGGGTAGGATAATAAAGAGACACACAGTGTGTTCATCATGCACAGTGCTAACTACATAAGTAAATATGTCTGTGATGGAGTGGCTAGGGTCCCAGCTGACATGAACTGAGCTGTCGACCTAGGTGTCCCTCCTTATTTTCGAATACGTTTGCGTGCACTGCTTTTCTGGGCAAGGAAGCTTTTGTTGGGAGGGATGGCATATGGGTGAACAGAGGAGGTTTGTTGCTCAGAGGAATGGAGAGGGTCCTTGAACTTGAATCCATTGAGATCCAACTATCCAGAAATTAAACAAAAACTTTTTAAAAGACTGGGCACATGACCAGAAGGAACTCTTAGAAAACTCTGAAAGCTAGGAAATCTGTTGTGAGACAACCTCAGCTGAGCCTAACCCTCAGAGAAAAAGCTTAAAACTCTTAATTCAGAGGAAAATGCTAATCTCTCTTTAGTTCAGCCTCGAGGTGAGATTGAGTTGGAAATTCAGAAGATTGTGAATAAAATTTGAACTCAGCAGCAGCCCTGGCTGGGTGCAGTCAGGGCAGCCAGAGGCATATGGGTAGCCCAGGCAGGCTCTGGAGACTCCCAGAAATAACTGAGAAGTTGCCTGAGGACATGTTGTAAGGCACTTGGACCCCTATATAAGGCATGGGGGCTACTCATATACTCATATATACCAGTTGCACTGTGGAATTGTGCCCATGGGCAGGTTAGGTCATATTGTTGTTAAACACTGATACACACACACATACATGTCTGTATCACTTTCCTGTTTTGTGTCACCACTAAACCCAACACTGTGATGATTATTATTTTTAGCTTTCCATCTATCCTATTTGAGCTCAGAGACATTCATCCCCTCTGTCTCACTGTTTCTGTTTGGTACATTATTGGCATTCAGCACATGTTCAGCAAATTAATGTATGAATGAGTAGAATAGAACTATTTGTATTTATATATATTTATGCACATCAATTGGCAAGAGCTGTATATGTCTAAGCAGTTGCCTATAAAAGTAGAATTTTAAAGCCTGTTAATATTTTTCTTTATCTCCATAGACTCGGATAATCCCTTAATAGCCTAAGGACATACAATTCTGTCTCTCAAGATGATGGAGTCATATCAGAAATTAATCTAAGGCCACTACCTCTCCACCCCATGTAAATCAGCAGCTTTTCTTACAGACTTGGGAGGAAATATTCTTTTTCAGTTTTTGGTTATTCCAAGGGAGGAGGATAAACACAAGAAGCTGATGCGCTAGCTGATGAACCTAATGAAGGAGTGTTGGGTTTATTTCCCCAAGAGCCAGAGTTTATTAATTCAGACTGATGTCCCCCAGCAGCATAATTACACACATCCTCCTAAATTATTTCTTGTTTCCAAAATGTTCATCTTTCACACACAGATCCAGAGCTTTATACTGTGTACCAATATCTCTGTTCTGGTTTTTTAAGTGTTGGAGAAATGAGGAAAGACACTTTAGTTTCTTTAGATTTACTCAGCATTTCTATAAACAACAAACAGTTATGAAGTCCTAGTTCACTGATGAGGAGAACACCTGAGTGTGGCCAGGTTCAAGGGTGATAACAAGTGTTATTATAACATCTCTCTGGGAGGTCATTGTGGTTCTTCAAGAAGTACAGACAAGAGAAACTAAAATGATCAACTGGGGACAGACGGAATGATTAGGACTCAGATCTACAAAGCAGCACACATTAGGAGACAGGAAGATAGCAACTGAACCTTTATCAAAACCATGAATAATGATAACACAAATCACTTATATATGAATATGCTTTAAAGCTAATCAAAGTAGCAATGACACCCACTTCTCTTCCTGCATTATAGAAGAGACTAAGCTTCACTTCCTCACACGGTGAGATATTGGAGAGAACTCCTCCCAATCAAATCAAAGTAGTTAATTGGATTGCTGAAAGCCCAAGTTGCACTGGGCCACATGTTTACCAGGTAATAGGGCCACAAGCAAAGGCCGCGCAGATGCTTCTTACTCTCTGTTTATAGAACAGGTCTATAAATCCCCACATAAATAACTGAGTATCCTAAACCAAGTTCTTCCTGAGCTTAGGGGAGAGGAAGCAGAGGTTCAAGGTTTAGGTTTGGGATGGGACTGAGCGCAGCTACTGAGGTCTCCAGCAACTCTTTGCCATTCCTATTTGGCATTTTTATAAAGGATTTGAAAGGACCCTGGTGAAGACAGTGCTACCATATTGCACAACTCCAGGTGGCACAATTCATATTTCAGACTATGTGAATGACATGTAGGCATACCCTGCATGGTCATACATAGCTGCTTTGGTTGAAGAGGAGGAGTGAGCAATTGTCACCCCCAATACTTCCAAAATATAACAACTTAACAACAATAATGATAATTAAATTTATTCATATCTCACTGTGAGTCAGCGCCTATTAAGTACTTTATAGTCTTTGTCTCATTTAGTGCATACGACTTTAGAAATTAGTACTTATTATTTCTGTTTAACGTACGAAGAAACTGAGACTCATGGAGGTTCATAACTTGAAGGAGATCACATCATTTGTAAGTGACAGATGGACCATGATTTAAGTCCAGGCCATCCACGCCCCAAATCTGTGCTCTTCTTCATGGAAAAAAACTCAGTCACTTAGAAAATACCTTCATATAAATTAACTCATCTAATCCTTACAACAACTTAACTGGATCAGAAGGATCAGAGATTTATAAGCAAGAAAGATGAGACTCAGAGAAGTTTGGTTAACTCCCCCAAGGTCACATAGCTATAAGTTCTTTAGCCAGAACCAGAAAATGTTTTTTAAAAACTTAAAGTCTGGTGTTTTTTTCAGTTGCCCATATTTCTTTTTTATGACAATAGATGGAATGCACAAACTTTATTTTTTTTATCACCATGGGTTTTCCAAATCTAGCCTATGCTACTAAATGAATGTGTAATTTTAAGCAAATTCCTTAACTTCTCTGAGCCTCTTCTTCTTCGTTTCTAAAATAAGTATAATAATGTGTAGCTGCCTCACAGAGTTATTGCAAGATTTATATTGAAACGTAAGCACACATGTCTAGCCAAATGCCCAACATATTTTAGGTACTCAATGTATAATCTCTTGCTTTCCTCCTATCTCTTTCAACTCAGATGAGGTAGTTTCAGCACAAATAAAGCAAAATGCAACTTATATAACCAAGTAAGATGTATTATCTTAACAACTGTCACCAAAATTAATCTTAGGGAGGGAACTTTATTTGTCAAAATATCTTAATAAGCATTTGTGAAAGGTGTGACTCCAAGGGCATAGAGATCAGCAAAAACACTCAGCTATAATAAGAGAAGGTTAGATTTTTCTGGATAAGAAATTATAGGAATTTATGTTTTGTGCTCAGAAAGGGAGGAGAGAAGAGAAGGCAGGGAGGAGAGAGAAGAATTGTAGAGCTAGGGTGAGGTAAGGACACATGAGCTGAGAAGCCAGGGAACGGTCTCTCGTGGAAGGCTACAGGACATGTTTAAAATGAGAAGCCCATTGTCCAGTTTAAAATTGTTTACATTCATGTGGTTTAAACTCTACCAAAAAATTAAACTTCAGGAAAATCTTCATACTCATGAATACGTTTTATGTCCCATCTGGATTACCATGAGGAAGAACAGAAATGCAAGGTTGGAAATAGATGAGACGCAAAGAATATAAGCCACCTTGGCATTCTCAGAAATCTGGGAACATTGAGAATCCAAGACGATTTTGGGGTGATCTGGAAAGACAGGCAGTCTCAGGGGGCATGTGGTTTACACAGTTTGTTGACAGTCCACTTAAAGTCAGTGGAACAAGAGATGGTTCCAATTTCTGCATGATTTAGATACATTTGGAGAGGACAAACTGAAGATATTAAGATGCAGCTTATTAAGGAGTTTTAGGTATATTTAAAACATATCTTTAAGCTGTTGACATTGACATAAAGGGAGGTAATGAAGAATTTATTTCTGAATCTCCTTTAGTTATTTGTTTTTTAATAGACTTTATTTTTTAAGGCAGCTTTAGCTTCACCACAAAATTGAGGAGGGAGTTCCCATATACCCCCAATCTACCCTCCCACACACACACAGCTTCCCCTGCTATCAACATCCTCCCCCAGAGTGATACCTTTATTTCAATAGATGAATCTACGTTGACACATCATTATCACCCAAAGTCAAGTTTACATTAGGGTTCACTCTTGGTAAATCTCCTTCATTTTTCATCTACAAATTTCTATCACATCACTGGGTCCACTGAGCCACCTTCCCTTTTAGCACGATAAGATGCCCTGTCTCTGCTATGTCTGGCTAGGTTGTTGACAACCAAGTGTCAAATACAGCCGTTTCCCAGACAGGTGACCTGACTCACTTGTGATATTAATACATTCATTCGTAGTACACATTTTTTTCAAAGAGAAAGCCGTTATATAGATACAAACATACATATACTTGATTGTTTTAAAATAATGGCAGCAATATCCAAAGCACAGCTATTAGTTTAGTATTGGATGAGAGAAAGAGGATGCTGGAGGCTTTCGAGGATGGAGAAACATTATTACAACTTTGTCCTCGGGATCTGGCTTTTCATTAAATATCAGCCTGAAATACATCAATTCCATCATATTCTTCTTTTTTGCCCCTGGACTGGTTTTTACAAGATCCATAATAATCTTATAACCCTTGGTATTTTTACTGACTCTATTGCAAAACAGGTGTTTATCCTCTTTGCAAAATGCTGTTTTAACATAGGTGCAGATTTAGGAGTTTAATGTGATTTTGTGTTTTCCTATTGTGAGTGAGGAATATCCAATTACACACCTCTTTTCTCAATCTTCCCCGGGAATGTATGGGAAATATTTCATTCACTGGTGGTTCCTTCAGTCCAGGCCACTGAGACCCATCCCAATCCCCTTTCACGTGTTAATTCTGACTGATGCCACATTAAATGGTTCGGGGCCTTGGCTCTGCTGTTGCTATGACCACTAATGCTTTGTGTTGCTAAAATCCACATTTAACTTCAGTTCTGCTGCAGTCATCTACCAGTTATTCCCTAGGAAGCTTCCCTTTATGTATGGGGATTTCGGAAGCTTAGATGCCTGGTGAGAACTGGTAGAAACACACACACACACACACACCCCCCCACGCGCACGCACGCACGCGCGCACACACACATTAGGAAGGTCAGTTTTTAGGCACTGTCCACCTGAATGTATTGCTGTGCCTAAAAGATCTTTTTTTCTGGAATTTTAATTGGATTATTAGTTTGATGTTGATTTTATCTCTTCATGGTCAACTTTGGCCAAATGGTGTGGTTTGACATTTACCTAAACCACTGGGAAGCACTTCATAGTTAACATTGTAGCTCTGACTGACAGACTCAATCAAGAAGACTTAGCATTTTTTGCACACCCAAAAATGTCTGCAAAGCTTAGATTGAACTATAACATTGGTCAAGAATAACAAAATACAAAATAGAAAACAATTTAATAAATATATCATTATTAAACACAAAATGAAAATTTTGTAAATTATATCACATTAAAAAATAATGACACTTTATATTATTAATTAAACGAGAAAAAAGAAAACCAACATGGTCAGAGAAAGGCCTAAACTAAAGGTCTCTATTTTGGAAGAGACAAGAAAGAACACTGTTTTAAAATCCATAAATCCAAAGGAATATTACCAAAGGAGTGTCTACTGCCACCTGCTGGTGGCAGGCAAAGAGGTCACCCTATTGCATGGATATCTTGCTGTAATTGTGCTGTGAAAATTCTTATAATAATTCTGCTGGTTAAATGAGGGTGTGCTTAAATTTGCCCCCTGTTGTTTTTACTTAACTCCCCTTTATTTTCATTGCTAGTTCCCTGTATTCTTCTTTGTTTCCTCTCATTTTCTAAAATTTTTTTAGCTGGTCTGACCCATGAGATTTTCGAGCTTCTCAATTGACTCACTGACTACTTAGAGCGCTTCTTTTAAGCTTTGGCATGATGATCTTGACTAAAAATGTTCCACTTCTTTCAACTCTAGGTTAGTGTGTACAAAAGCTTATGCCTGGGTAATCCTGGTTTCTAGTAAATGCCACATATTAAGCAATCAGTAATTGTATTTCTGTTGGTATTATTGACCAATTACCTCATATCCCTCTGGTGTGGGGACAGCAGGATCTAGAAGGAGCTGCCAAAAGGGAGAGCTGGGAATTTGAGGGCACCCTTGGAACATTCAAAGTTTGGCATTTTGATAAAAATAATAATTATTAGTAAACATGATTATGATTGTGGTTACCACTTTCTTAATCTTGCCAAGGAGGACCCTAAAATGCAGTTATACAAAACAAATCAGAGCTACCACAGATTATCATCATTTCATAAGAAAAAGGACTTTTTAACGATTGAAAAAGTAAAAGGAATATATTCTCAAAAAAGAAAATTCACTTCAACTAAAATAAAACAATTTGAATAGATTTAGTTTACCAAAAGTCACCAAATTTTCTTAAGACACCAGGAGCTGGTGAAAACGTCCCCAGGGACCCACTTCTAAAGGCAATAGGAGAAATAACAGGTGCAGAGGTTGTAAATCGAAAGGTCTAAAGTAGGAAGGGGATCAAAACCAGCCTGCCGATCCCCTGCTATGAAACTGCTATGTGAATGGATGCCGAGGCGGATGGATGGTACCGAGAGAGGCAACTGATTCAGCATCTGAAGTGGAAGGTACCTAGGTGACTATAAAGACAAAACAGCAGGAGACTCTAATCCCAACTGGCAGCACAGTGATTAGTACAGACGAGGCAACATAAAAATAGTTTATAAATTAAAAAATGTGAAAAATCATAGAATTCAGAGTGTGGTCTTCATTTGGGGAAAAAAAAAAAAAGGCATATGTTGCTTAAAAAAGATGTTGACCTCCACCCTCCCCACAACAGATAAGCGTATACCATACAGATGTACTTGCAAACTGGCAAATTGTCACATCTGCAGTTTTTGGCAGGTTTTATGAATAAAAATGATGACCTATGAATAATGTGACATAAGATTATTCCCACATTTTATCAATATTATTTAAATAATAGCTTTTTTTCTTTCCCCATCAGTTTTGATAGTGTGGGGTATGTGATAAAAATACCAGATCAGGTTTCATGAGTCATATTCATTAGCGCTTTGGGTTAACTACAGGGTGAGCTAATTAATTTTAAAGAAAGCTGTCATGAAGTGATTCAAAAGAAAATGCCTGTGCTCGACAGCATTGCTTTGGTTACAAGGAAAAATTTGGGAAAATAACTTTTTCTATAGAAATTAATGTTGGAAAATGAAACCACTTTATTATGGGGAGTTGCTGATAAATGACTAAAATCTCTAAGAAAAACTAATGTTTTCATTTAGGTTGCAGATAAATTGATTTTCATACATTAAATTCTGTAGCTAGTGGCATTCTGGTATTTTTTTTTACATTAGAAAAGAAGTAAACAATTTTAGCACTTCCAGCACAATCACAATCTTATTAAATATATAAGAAAAAAATCAATATGGTAAATTACAACAAGAGAACGTTTCTTTATAGTTTTTCATTATTTTTATCTAAGATCTGAATAGACAAATTTTCTTTTGAAAAGATATTTGCTTCAATCCTAGCTCGCTCTCTTATATAATTTACATCAATCACGCTTTCAATTATCTTTATCTTATCAACAAAAGACATTTGGTACATCTGAGGAAAGAAAAAACTGAATGCCAACCAAAATTCTAAATTAATCCATTCTGAGGGTTCTTTTTGAAATCTTAATTTATGTTTTGTATTTTGAGAAATAAGCAAACTCAAAACTCTTTTGAACAGCAACTTTTAAGAATTTATTGTTAGTAAATTGGATTAGAACTCGGAATCAGCAAGATCTGTGTGGTGTGAGAAGAAAAATAATCTGATTACCATAAGTAGAAGGCTTGTTGAGTTAGAAGATCACTCAGTATTTTAGAGATTGAATGAAAATAATTGCATTCAGTTTAGAGCATTTTTTCTTTTCTGTATGTAGGATTACAAAATGGAATGTTTATAACTCACCTCAGTTACCGTTTCCAATATTATTTTTATCATATATTTATGTGTATGTATTTCATTTAAATTTTTCATAAGATTTCTCTTCTCTTGGAAAATTATTTTCCCTTCTCAATGATCAATGTGTATACAACACATAAAAAGATATATACACTTATTTCTATAAATTGAGGTTGACAAGTTAATTGTTTTTTTAGGCAAGAGAGAAGACAAGTACCTTTAGTGCAACTAATAATTTGCTTTATTAATGTTTATCTTCAAGGAGAGCATAAGGGTTACACCAGAAAGGCGGAAATTCACATATTGTGCTCACCTAAGGTCTTAAATCCCAGGGAAGAGAGAAAGTGGTAGCAAAGTATCACCCAAGTGCAATTCTTTCATCTTAAAAAATAATGATTTAGGTGGATGGTCAAAACCTGGGTCAAACCCAAGATCATGTTTATTTTCAAAGCTTAAGGGCATGCATTTCCAGAAAACTCAGAGACTTAATGGTGCCTGAGAGTTTCCACTTAATTAAAGTGAATGCAGGTAAGCAGGGTCTGGGTCTGAGTTGTCTTGCACTGCATATCTGCTACTCTGGTGCTCGAAGGCAAAGCTCCATTAAAATTCAACAGATCTTAAGAACTGCTGAACACTGTTGGGCTGAGAGTTCCATACCGTATCAGGTCAGGAACTTCAACCTCTGAGTAAAGACAGACCAGAATTCTGTGGGTCTTAGCAATGATCGTCACAAATCAGCAGGCAGAAAGGCTAGCTCCCGAAGTTACACAGCATGGAGGGTCTTCCCTGAGCTGCTCCCCTGGATCTTTGCAGAGAAAAGAAACATCTAACTTATGAAACCCCAACAAAGACAATACATGGGCTTAAGATGTATGTGCTGAAAGAAAATAATGTAAGCTACCTTGGTTCTCTGTGATAAAGTTTAACTCAATGACCTCTAAACATCTTTCCCTATAAAATGTCACGTGATTCCAGGATAGTCTTGCTTCTTAACCTTAAAGTTTTCTAGTGCAATTAGACACTGATGTCGAATCTTTGTGGCCGTTGTCCTTCAGCAGAGATTGAGTTGTACAGGGGAGAAAAAAGTTTTCATTGACCCTCTTAGAGTCTCTGGCTGGGTCTGAAAATTAAATTGACAAAAACAGATTAAAAGGAGAAAAACATACAAATTTTATTAAATTTTTCCATGTAAATGGGAGCCTTCACAAGAGAGAGAAAACCCACAGAAGTGACCAGAGCAGGAAGCATTTATACCTGTTAGACAAAAACAGTAAATTTGTGAAGAATTGACAAGACAAAGGGGTTTGGGCTAGAGGCAGTAAATGGAGAAGACGTAGCTGGGAAGATAAGGCTTAGTCCAACAAGGTTTGTTTGTACAGGTTTCTTGGTCCCAAATTCCCCATCTCTGGTGATAAGAATGTGATAAGAAATTATTGTCTGCAAATCTTTTACCTGATAATTGTGGTAGAGAGAAAAAGGCTTTTTTAAAGGGGTAGAAATATAAAAGCATTTAGTGCCTATAAGCACCTCCTTTATGTAAATGAAAAGTGGTGTTATAAGTTAATGAGTTACTAAAGATGAATGATCAATAGTAATGATAGAGTTGCATTTAATTGCAGGGAATAATACTATATATATCATTTGCATTTCAAACTTGAGGAAACTGAGCTTGGAGATTTTTGACAAAATTGAACTTCACAAGTTGAATTTCTATAGATGATGTTAATAATGTACAGAGAGGATTTTCCCATAATCTGTCATATAAAAGCAATGGTTTTCTGTGACCAGCGAATTCCGGGTGCTATTGAACAGGTACTGGCAAACCAAAGAGGCCTCTTGCAGATCCCATTTGAGAACTGGATCCAAAACGATTTATTGTAGAGCAAGGAGACAGATTTAATATGGATACTGAGTCAAAGATAGGAGTAGATATCTGGCATAGATTGTATATAGAATCTTACTAATTCTATGAGAATGTTTGTTGTGTATTTATGAAATAAATTAACACTGTTTTCTTTTAAAGACATGTAAATCATGGAACAATTATTGAAAAATTCTAATAAGAAGCAGGTCAACAACTGCTATGAAAACCTCATTGAAATATAATGTATTAGAGTAAATGAAGGCCAAGAGGATGACAGTTAGTGGGGAAGGCAGGCAATGTATGATGTATAATGGCCAGGCTCTGTGCAAGGTCAGTCCCATCTGGTCACCAAATCTCAGGAACCAGGGATCAGAGCAGATTTGATAGCATCACAGGCCATGGATTAAGGGATATACTTTATAGGGGTCAGTAAGAGGAAAAGAAGGCACAGCATGATGGTTAAGTTTATGTGTCAGCTTTACTAAGCCATGGGGTGCCTAGCTATTTAGCCAAATATTATTCTGGGTTCATCTGTGAGGATGTTTCTGGATGAGATTAACATTTGAATCAGTATACTGAGTAAAGCCGATTGCTCGCCCCAACATGGGTAGGCCTAATCCAATCAATTGAAGACCTGAATAGAGCAAAAGAGTTGAGTAGGAGGAAACTCTGTCTGCTTGCAGGGACATTGGTCTTTTCTGGCCTTCCAACTCAGACCGAAATATTGGCTCCTATTGGGTCTCCAGCCTGCCAGCTTTTGGAGTGCAACTACGCCTCAGCTTCCCTGGGTCTCCAGCTTGCTGACTGCAGATCTTGGTACTTCTCAGTCTCCATTATTACATGAGCCCATTCCCTATAATGGGAATTGTTCCCATGAGAACAATTCCCTATTCATATATATATATATATATATATTTTTTTTTTTTCTGTTTCTCTGTATAACCCTAATATATATGGGTTACCCATTCTTTCATTTTCCTGGAGGTATGCCACAGTAAGAGCATCAAGGATTTGAATTTCAGTGCAGGAATCCTGCCTGCCACATCTCTCCCAGCCCCATGAGGATGAGGCAAGTAAGAGGGCAACCTTATCAGTGAAGGGACAAACAAACTGCTTGGTGCCAGCCACTTTGGATTGGCATCAGACCTGATATCTGGGATGCTAGAAGCCTAGCTCTCGGGGACCTTGTGCCCCATGGGAAATTGCCATCCCCTCTGCTATGGAGAGGAAGCCACAGACAGCTGTGTTTAGATGGAGCCTTTCTCCTGAGAGAAGGTGACCTCTGGTCCCAGCCACCTTATGTCATCCAGAGTAAGTATCAGGGTCTCTTTGGTGCTGTCTTGATCCTTGCATCACACAACTTGCATGACTGGACTAGACTTGATGATCTTCAATGAATGACACCATGAAAAATGCAGCCTTACTAGGAAGGTGCTACATACAAGAAAATGTCAGGATAGAAAGTAAGGATTAGTAAATAATAGTAGGTTAAAAACACATTCTTGAGTATTTGCTCCAGACTTCTAAGATCATTCTAAATTTTATAGTTTATAGAAAATTTGTGTTGAAAAGTAGTTGGAAATATAAATTTATTAGAATTCAAAGGCTTTGGAATACCACGGAGCCTTTCTTAGACTTAATATGATGGACAGTGGGAAGTACAGACTTTTCAGCAAGTAATAAAATGAAAATAGGGTTATATTAGAAAGAGTAATTGACTCTGCATGATCCCTTGGAGTGAGCAGAACACAGGCAAGAAGATTAGTTGGGATGCTGTTAGAGTGATCCATCAAGTGATTAGGGCCCTGGAATGAGGTGGTGACAGGGTTAATAAAAATGAAGGGATATTGCCGAGAGTTGCTTCAAAGGATGGGTCAAGAAAATGTGGTGACTCATTGAAAATGGATGATAAAGGAGAGGAGTCAAAGATAACTTCAAAATTGCAAGACTAGGCAACTAGAAAAAATATGGTTTCAGTTATGGACATCACATAGGGGTTATCTGTTGTGGGCTAAAGAAGATGAGTGACCTGGTGGTGAGAGAGTGACATCCAAATAAAACTAAATACACTCATGCATTGCTTAACAACGGGGATGCGTTCTGAGAAATGCTTCGTTAGGCAATTTCATCATCGTACAAACACCGTAGAGTCTACTTCCACAAACCTAGATGGTATAGCCTACTACATGCCTAGGATCTATGGTATTAATCTTATGGGACGATCGGGTATATACAATCTGTCATTGACTGAAACGTTGTTATGCAGTGCATGACTGTACAGGCTTAATGATCATACTTAAACATGGGACTGGTTACTATTTGTCTAAGACTGCGTGGAAAGCTACATAATTGCTATAGACTGAACTCTCTACCCCCAAAATACATGTATTAAAGCTCTAACCTCCATTATGATTATATTTCTGGATAGGGCCTATAAGGAGGTGACAATGGTTAAATGAGGTCATAAGGATCCATCCCTAATCTAAAAGGGCTAGTGTCCTTATAAGAAGAGGAAGAGACACCAGAGCTCTCCCTTCTCCTCTATGTGAGAACACAGTGAAAAGGCAGCCATCTGTAAACCAGGAAGAGAGCTCCCACCAGACATTGGATCACCTGGCACTTGACCGTGGACTTTCAAGCTTCCAGAACTATGAGAAAATAAGTTTTTATTAAGCCACTCAGTCTATGGTATTTTGTTATGGAAGCCTGAGTTGACTAATACAGTTATTTTCATGCTTAGAAAATAAAATAATTGTTTTCTTCTGCCTAATTAATTATTAAGGCACAAAACAAGGAGGCAAACATCAGAAAAGTAAAAGTATAATAAAGATTTATTATTAGATAATTATATTATATCTCTGAGAATATATGAAGACACATAATGCAAAAATATCTTGGAAAAGACATTGACAACTTCAGCTCGATTTGCCTTAGAAATTTTTAGCTTCAGAATCGTAGAGTTATAGAGCTAACCCCAAACCACCAGTGTTGATACATTTACAAGACAGAACTGCTTTATTAGAGTACTAAAAGCAAAAAGAGAGAACCAACTAATTATGGAATAATAATAATAATAGCAACTAATAGTTATTGAGTATTTGCATTTTGCCAGGTGTTTTCTGAGCCCCTCATGTATACTCATATAAATGATCTCATAGAACCCTATTAGGTAGACATTATTAATCTCATTTTAAAGATGAGGAAACTGAGGCAGAGTGAGAATCAATAACTTGTTCACAATCACACAGCTGTAAAGGAAATGAGAAGCAGTGAATGAGAAGACTCAATGGCAACTCATAAATCCCCAAAATAGTCATTCCTGTGGGGGAAAAATATTACTAAATTTTTATGAGCTTTGGTTGAAAAGTTGTACTGAACCAAATGATCTTGGAGAAGAAAAAGGCTTAAAGCCCAGCCCAGCCTCACTCTCTACTCAATGAAAACAATTTCTCTGGCAGGTCCTCCAGGTGCAGAAAGGAGGCAGTAAACCCCCTTATTCACAGTTTCGCTATCCACTCTTTCAGTTACCCGAGGTCAACCACAGTACGAAAATACAAATTAAATGGAAAATTCCAGAAATAAACAATTCATAAGTTTTAGATTGCTAACTATTCTAAATAGTGTGATGAAATATTATGCCATCCTGCTCTGTCCTGCCCAGGATGTGAAGCATCCCTTTGTCCAGAATATCCACGCCGTATGGGCTACCCTGTTACTCACTTAGTAGCTGTCTCAGTTATCAGATCATTGTCTCAGTAGGAGGTTCATTATGGGGTTAGGTGCTATCCACAGTTTCAGGCATCCACTGGGGACCCTGGAATGTATCCTCCTCGATTAAGGAGGGTCTACTATATTCACAGCAAGAGAGTGACTCCCTGCTTCCCAAAGAAGCCCTGTCCAAGTTGGCAGTGTCCAATGTTTTGGAATTCCTCAGTACACTGAGCTCAGATCTCTGTCTGTAGCCTATGTCCTTTTGTTTTCCTGTTTCAAAGCTAACATTTCTCAAACTCCTGCTGTGTTTCCTTCTGGATAACTGAGTATTTTATAGCATTTTCCTCTTCAATCACGCCACTGGGTGTTACCATTTCCATTTTACAGATGGAGAAGGTGAGGCTGAGAAAGTTTAAACAACACAACGAAGGCAGTTTATAACTCAAAGTGTTTGGGTTAACCACATGCAATATGGTGGCCAATGCAGGACCCATTTCATCTTAACTGTCCTTCCCTGAATTCTCTAGTTTAGCGACACTAAAGTTGTTACCTAAAGTTGGAAATAATATTCCAGATGTTGCATTACATTGGATCCTTATCTCCTTGGCTCCAAATACTGTATTTTTATAATCATCACTTTAAAGATGACCTTAATTGTTAAAAAATAAACTTTTTATATTAGAAAAGCAATATGTGCTTATTATGTAGTGCTGTTAGAATGCAAAAAGCAGTAATAATATGAATTATCTAGTATTCCTGATCAATCTTTTTTGTATTAATATATCTCTTGATTTATTTTGCATGAATATTTCTTTATTTTTAAATAGCTGTATTTACACTACATTGATTTTGTGAGTTCTGCATTTCTTCATTATTATTGATAACATCAGCCTTTTATAGACACTCATAAACTCTTTGTGAGCATCATTTCAATGACTGTATGACATTTCACTTTTAGCCATCTTCACTTTCAATCCTAGTATTCATCTTTATAAAACAATCCTAAGTTAATTATAAATGATTTTGTGATTAGAATCTTGCTAAATATTTTATTTTTTTCCTCTATATTTTAAATTACTTTTTAAGGAGAAATTTCAGAAGTGAGATTTCTGGCTTAAAAAGTTTTCTCTTTCTCTCTCCACATAAACACACACACACAAATATATATGTGTATATATACGCACATTGATCTTTTAATGTGGTAAGTCTCTTATCAAAAGGATTTTTAATAATTTATTCCCCTAGATGAAATTTATGGAAATGACTTTTTGAAACCACATTCTTTCAAACATCTAGCGTTGCCATATAGGCTCTAGTTTTTTTTAAATCAATATTTTTATACTGTTCAACTTGGTTCTTGATTTTATGATCAGCTAAAACTGCTAATATTTTTAAGAGTTTGATATATTCCTTTCTATACTTATGTGTTATTTTTTAGAAAAATCTGCTGCAATGTATTACTTCATCTTCCTGAAACATGCTATGTAATTTCATTACCCTATGCCTTGTTTGTGTTATTCCAAGTGCCTGAAAACTCTGATAGCCCTAAAAAAAAATCTTATTATTAAAGCCTTTTTCAAACAGCCCTAGCTCTCTGAAGCCTTCTTTCACATAGCGAGGTAGAACTTGTCAGTCTTTGCTTTTTGTCCTCATTGTTTCAACCATTGCAGACTTTTTCACCTTGTGTTAAAGCTACTTATGTTCATGTCTAGACTAGAGGCTCCTTAAGGACTGAACCACAAGTTTCGGTTGTGAGCACCCAAGTCCATTCGAAACCAAAGTATTATGGCACATAGTAGACGCTTTATACAAATGTGTTGAATAAATGAATAAAATTTTCATTTCCTTGAAGCCCAGCTCTTCAGAAACTAGTTCTGTCCAGTGGAGGGTATCATGGAAATATTGACAGCCATTCAGCAGATCTGATAGAATAATCAAACCTCCTCGAATTACCATCATAAATCTCACCTGGAATGTTTCAGTGTCTTTATCCCAAAATAGGATTGAGTGGAAAATAGGGCACCTGGGGAGAGGAAGAAGAGCATCGGGTTAAAGCCACTTTGTGACATGCTTTGCATACTAAATGGGTTGCTTTGCTATTGATGGTTTTTAAATGCCATGCCCAAGTATGAAATGCTGCTGCATGTCATTGTTTCCAAGAGGCAATGAGGATACTTTCCTGACTCAGTCCAATTTTATACAGCTGGAGGAAACAGGGTACTTAGAGTACTTTAGTGATGCTGATATGAGAAAAAGAAAAAGAAGAGAAGGAAGAAGGAATGTGTCAAATAGACAGCATTTTGACAGTAAGAACCATGCATAAAAAGAGTAAATTGTAAATGCCATTCATAATTTTATGGTGTTTATAGAGTTTATGGATGTGAATGGCTGCTCTGAGATACTAAAATATATAAAACTGAATGAGATAAGGAAACTAAAATAGGTTGGAAAAGAAAGATCATTAGACCAATGATCTACGCAGCATTTTGGTTAGCTAGCATCTGAGATTCTGTTATTTTACCAGCTTACGATAAAACTCTATATTTTCCCGCTCTTAGTGTACTAACCACATACCATGCTGTCAGAACATTCAGAGCACAGAAAATGAACAACACAGCTGATTTTAAAGGGTAATGGACGCCAAAGCAAACTGATGTAATAAAAGATCGTCACCTCTGTAGCAGAGGCTGTTTTGAGAACAAATACAAAAGGATAAGTAGAGATTTGAATCATTCTATCAATTATGTCTAGGATTTACATCATTTAATTGGTCACATTATTCTAAGATGTATCATGCAGAGAATTAGAGGCTTGTGACTTACACCTACCATGTTAGGAAAGTAAGCATTTAAGTGTACATTACAATATGGTAGGGATTACAAAAGAAATAGGAGATTTAATTCTTACCCCGGAGAGTTTACAATCTTTATAAAGAAATATCTTTTAGGTAGATAGCCCCTCAATTAATGTAGTACAATCAAGCACTGTATTTTATAATTCAAAATTTATAGAAGAAGCCTCATTATGAATTTTAGTATCAAAATCAAAGAAAGGAAATAAAAAATTGAGAATAGAGCTAACAAGTGTACTCCTCACAAATCAGTTTGCCTCTTTTGATCCCAAAATATGCATCCCACTGATAAAACCCAGTAGTGTCATTTCCCCATTTTTCAGGAAAAAAAATAAATTAATGGATGTCATTTTCTCAATTTTAAAATTTGCATCTAAAGTTTTTCTTAAAGTTTTGGTATCTGTGACTTCCTATCTAAATTAGAATCAAATGTAAGATATTACATGAGTTACCCCAAAATTATATGTCAGATTTTGTTTATTATATTTGTTTCTCATGATGTCTGCAAAGAACATAATGACGCATAGGATCTTGTACTTAAACAAGCTTAAAAGGGACCACATTAGTGTGCAGTTAACCTAAGATGACCATGTGCCTTTTTATTTTGAGGAAGATAAAAGACCTGTTTCTTATTCTTTTGTAATCCAGCTGCCAATTATTAATAAGGTACCTTGTCTCATCCAGTATGTTTCTGAGTAAATCTGATTTTCCTTTTTTAGAAGAAGATTAACTTGTGAGCTTTCGTATTACCTTGCCAATGTGGGAGGGATCATGATTATTGGGTAAAGCTTTTCCTGCTGTGCATGTAGAAATATTTGCTTCCTTTTACGCCACTTGAGATTCCATTGTGAAAGGATACTTAGATACAGCGATTTCTCTCATGCATCTGATATTTGGAAGGGTTAACAAGCAGACTAAAAGGCTAAATACTTATGATTGTAGCTCCCAAGCTCCAAGGATATTTAAGCTAGAATTACCTTAATGAGTGATGACAATAATGATCCTTTTCCACAGAAATAAAAAACAGATTTAAATGTCTTTGCCTAATATACAGGCATGCATGAATACAGACACCTACATACACTTTCCTGACATTGCATTTTTAGAAAATTTAAACACAGAATCTTTTGCTTTAAGTAGGAAGACTCTAAGTAAGAAGTATAAAATGTTTTCAATATTTTGTAAGCAAGCCACACATTCATTTTTTTTTTCACAAAAATTCTAAAGCCCATGAGTTATTCCAAAGTTATACTGACTTCTACAGTACAATTTAGCCCATTCAGATGGGCTACAAAGTCTAATAAGAGAAGTAAAGCAATGACATGATATGCCCAACCTTGGGCTGACCGGAGATTCAGGTCTCCCAACGCAGCATTAAGTTCAGTTGGGATCAGTAGCCACACTGGGAGAGTCAGCACATGTGGAAGGAGAAAATCCACTGTGAGCACCTTAGCTAAAGCACAGACCAGTGAATAACTGCTGCTGTTTAGGTCTAGAACCAGAGATGCTAGCAATTGGAAGTTATGGGTTCAGACTAGATAACTAGAAAACTTAAGAGCCTGGAAACTCCATGGCAAAATCTCATTGTTGGTAAAAAAAAAAAAAAAAAACCCTACTCTCTGCCTTCTCTGTGCTGGCATCTGAAAAGCTGAACTTGTAGAAAAATCACAAAACTTGGGACTTGTATCTCAAGGCAACACCGAGAGGAGCAATTGAACTTTGTTTCCCTGGTGAATTTGCTCTCTCATTCTGTGACACTATTTCGTAGTTTCTTCTCTCTTCTCTAAGCTCTAACACTATTCATTCTTTCCTCATTCTATCTGCTGTATTCACTTCTTAGTTGTCAAGAAAAAGAAAGCAATCATAAAAGAATGCTCTCATTCTCTCAACATCAAACCTATCAACTTATCTGCACCCATGCCAGTGTGTTCTATTTCCCTCTTGTTCCTGAGTGACCCCTCCTGGCTTCTAACAACCCATCCGTACATGCTCTACCTCGCTTCCCTTCTTACCAACTAAGGTGCATTCCTCTCTGTCTGCCTCCTGCCTCATTGCTGTCAGTATATGTTAGATCATTCTTATCAGCATAAAAACATGTGATAGCTTCCATTAAAAACAAAATCTCTTGGCAGCATATCCCCCTCCAGATATTGTCCCATATCTGTACTTCTCTTTATAGAAAATATTTTTGAGTTTCCCTTAGTATTGTCTTCATTCTCTCATTGTCTCCCTTCTTCATCACTTCTTTTGACATTAATCCCCTTCCATGAGGCTTTTCTTCCATCCCTCCTTTGAGATCAATTTCTTGAAAGTCATCAATGACCTACATCTTGCCAAATCCAAAGGTCAGTTTCTGTCCTCATTTTTTTCAACTTCTCATAACCTTTGACTCAGTTGATTGTTCTTTCTTTATTGGAATGCTTCTAAATATTTATTTATTTATGAATCTGTTGGCTTGTTTATTTCCTTTTAACATCACTAGAATATACAAGCAAGCATTGTATTATAGAACTCTTGTTCTTCTTGTTGTATCTCTGGTATTGGGGATGGTTGTATCCCCAATGTCTAGAACAGCACTTGGCGTATAGTAGGTGATCAGAAGTCATTTACTGAATTATTTCAGCAGTCACATATTTGAATAACAGGCACGTGAAGTCGTAAACACAGAGTTTGTAAATTAGACTAAGATTTTTGGGAGTCAGAGACTTCTTACTGCTACTCTTTCCAGCACCAGAAGAGTCTCTTAGTTTAAATTGATTGTCGAGCTTTGGAGTCTCTTTGTTTCCATTTGAATTGAATCTATCCAATATATTCACTGAACTACACAGCTTATCATAAACTCTCTCCAGTTGACTCAGGATAAATGAGCAAATTCACAGAAGCCATTAATCTGGGTTAGCATTTGATGAAAACACAAGACTAAATCTCAGCTGCTTTGGTAAAACTATGGCCCCAAAATGGTAAGTCCAATATTCTCAGGCAGCACCTCTGGGATGCAGCAGCCCCTCTCCATGCTGAGATAAGTGCCAACAAGGAGTAGAATGTGCAGAATATCTAATTACTGTGCCCATGCCCTGCCATCCCCAGCTCACTCCCAAGGCCTCTATCCAGCTATTGACCTAAATAATCCACCTAGGTCTAGGCCACAGCCGGGAAGTCCGTTTATAGCTTAGAGTAAACTGATAGCTGAGCTGGAGTCATTTTTCTTATTTTTAATTCTTTTCTCCTCCAGAACATAAGTAAGCCAGCATACCAGAAATACATGAAAATCGTAAGTCCTCCTAAATTCCAACCCTGCTTCTTTCCCCTGAACAAAAAGGAAACAAAGCATTGAGAGACTGAATATTTTCAATATGTATTCAAATGAATGCTGCATTCGGAGCTGTCAGAGGCTCTCTGAGGTCAGGACTGTGGCGTATTTGAGATCCTCAAATTTTAGTGAAGTTATTTGGCAGTCCAGCCACATGGCACTCTTTTTTCTGCAGATAAAAATGCTGGCCTTTAGGATGAAGGCTGTGAAATGGGTGGTGGAGATCTGGGGTAGGATTTCTTATGTTGTTTTGTTTGAAGAATCATCCACAAGGATTTTGACTAAGATACACGTTTATAGATGTTTGACTGAGTATAGGATTTGTTCTATCATTAGTGAACCATCTAGGCCATGGCAAGAAGATTATTGGGATGTTTAAGCAGTGGGATTTTTTCAAAGAAAACGAGTCAAAACAGGAAAAACTGAACTCAAATAATTAGAACTTGTAATCATTTATTTTTTCAGTTCTTCTCTCTTTTTGTTTTTAATTACTTTGAACCAACATTTGTTAAAAACCTATAGACTCTGCTAAATTCTAGGTGAACATATAAGAGAATACAATAGTCTTTACTCTTAGAGTGTTTGTTTCACGTATTGAAAGACATATTAAGAATAAATACATTGTTAAGCCATGTATTTATAGTGTGACCTTGCTCAGATAGAGTTTGTCCGATTTCCTCCACTTTCTGGGCAGTTATCATTGAAAAGCAAACACTTTCTAAGATTGCAGAATCCTTTGAAAGTCAAATATTCTGTCTTGAGGCTACCTACTGTTTACTTATGAAGGTGGGCTATGCAGTGTACTCACACATTTCACGAGGACTTTTTTAAACAAGAGTTAAATAAAAAGAAGCTTTTATTAATTATATTAACCAGAAAATTCTAGGATCAGAATCATGGTTTTGATTATACTTCCTGACTGCAAGATTTTCTTATGTAGTATCTGTGTTCACTGAGAATGGCCCCAACAGCTAGGATAACACTCTGTAGGTACTTTCAGGGGGTCCTGCACAGGGGTGAATAAAGGGGCACCTGAGTGAAAGGGGTAACTTACAATTTTTATACCCAGGGAATAGAATGTATGACAGAGCAACAGGAATGTAGTACTATTAAGGTATAATGCCTGTAGGTTGTTTGTTCAATGTGTACTACCCAGAAAGTGAATGAGAAATTTGGAGCAAAATGGAATAAGGAGCCATTCCTGCTAAAACTGAAAATGGAGGTAAGAAAAAGCAGTGAGATTATTCACCAACAGTGGCTACTTGGTAGCTTTCCATCTAAAAAGATCCCTCTGGTTGACTTGATTTATTCTTAAGGAGATTTTGACACTCTGAAAAGTGGGTCACTTCTTCATCTTGATGAGAAATACCATAGTTTTCAATAAAAGGGAAAGTGACAAAGTCGTTTCTCAACTTTGTTCCAGTAGACTGTCTAAAAGAACCAGAAAGTTATTTTGTTTCTTTTACTTCCCTCATGTCTTGTGAGCAATGACAGATTTATTTTGAAATTGTGAAGGAAGAAAAACAGAGCTTAAAAAACATGAAGTGGTCTGTTTCTGCCCATTCATGGGCTATATCTTGCAAGGGCTGTCTAAACTGTGGACTCCAGCTGTACATCATGAGATGCTGGCAGGATCCATTGGTGTGAAGTTGTGGGAAATGTTCTTTTGCTTGCTTTAAAGCTATATTCGTGGCTAGTCTCCTGTGTGTGGTTGTACTTCAAAATCATTAGTCTTGAAGAAAAAAAATTAAAGAATTTTTCTAATGCTTGAGCATTGAAAGATGAAAGAAGAGAAAATAAAAGCTGAGTCTTTTAGAGCTGCTGAAATTTTAAACATGACAAAACCCTTCATCTCAGCAATGAGCAATGGAAGACAAAATATTAGAGGACTTGTCTATGGCACCCAGCTAGTCAGTGACTGAGTCGTTCCCTGGTCTCTTGACTTTAAGACCAGTCATATCTCCCTTCTGTTATACTGAAGGTCTGGCCACTGAAAACCAAAGACAAGCAAGATGGAGTATTAAGAACAGGAAATCTAACTTGAAGCTATGTTTCCCCGTTTACCTCTTACAAAGATGGTTCTTTAAAGTTAAGATTTTTGAATAATCAATTTCTTGTGATAAATTTCTATTAGAAGATTCTCAGGATTAATTACTGTCTGGAAAGGGAGCCTGGTACAATAATGAGAATAGATACAGACTATCCTACGATCAGATATTTACTTTAACTTTCCAGCTGGGAGATATTTGTCAACTTATTCCATCTCTTCGCTTCTTCCTTTTAAAAATAGACATGACTCCACCTAACAAATAAGGTTCTCATAAAAATTCAATTAGAATATGTATGTAATAGGTCAGTGCCTACTAAAGGAAAGCTGCTGTATTATTGTTCTTATTAATACTAAAATTAAGCAACTAATGTTCCTCCTAAATTTAATATTTTATATGAGCCTGCAACCGATGTGTGGAAATTGAGAGGAACAGCTTCAGGCTTGTTTCCCTTTTTTTGTTTTATATATATTTTTATATTTATGTTTTGTTTTATATTTTTTATATTTATATTAATTTTATAAAGTTATAATGTATAATTTATACATTATAATGCATAGTTATAATTTACTATATATAATCTACAATGGAAACAACCTATTCCTTTTTTTTAAGTTGTTGATAATAAGTGAAAACAGTATAATATTCCAAAGAGCTGTCTTTGCTCCTGAAATTTCTGATGAAGTTTCAGCACCTAAATTCCAGGCCCGTGGGAAATAAGATCACAATTGTTTTGGTTTGCTTTTAAAAGTCAGCTTTTGTTTAAAGAGAATTGTGAACAAGCCCCAAACTGTCTTACTGTCCCATGTGCCTATGAGTAAAAATCAATGTTACTTTTATGAATTTCCATGCATATCCTAGGTAAAAGTTGTACCACACTCACATCCTGCGAGTTTGACGTAAGGATGGTTAAAAATGCAAGCCCAGCAGCCAGAATCCTGAAAGTTGTGGTGAGTTATAGTTTGGAAGGTTTTTCCCTAACCCCCCCACCTAAAAAAAGGGTAATATTGTCATAGAAAATCCAAAAGCTGAAAAAAAGTTTCAAATCACTCTTTCACAAGTTGTCCTCAAATTTTACTTTTTGATTTTAAAGAGCACTTGAATAATAAAATGTGTTGGTCTAGCCCTTGTTTTTCCCTTGTGACTACACACAAAACATTTACTAAAGATACTATTTTAAGCTACCATTTCAAAGATTTTGCCACTAGTTTGTAGATGATTTGTATTCAGTAGCACAACACAATAGCAAACAATATTTTTCCCATTCATCCTGGCATGGAGCATCTATTTGTCTGCCAAAAGGACTGAAATGCCATTTATCATGTAAGAATGGTGTCAGGAAGGTGTTACAACAGCAGTAAGGGCAAAGAGATCAGATTAGGCGTCCACGTGTCTACATGAGGAAAACAGGTCCTACTTTTCTCCGAAAGAGAAAATTTAGCTTTTCTCTGTTGCTAGGTGACTCTCGTACCTGGAACAGCCTCCTACTTCCCGTCCAATAACACACTTCATTCTTCATATATTCAGCATCCTCAAATCCAAACTCATGCCAGCATCTCTTCCAAGTGATTTCAGTTGTGCGACTGGTTTTTCTCATCTTCGATATCCGTGTTTGCATGTATCCTTCTTCATATTTCCAATATACAGACTAAGAAAAGCCAGAAAAGTAGAAAACAAATTTAGCATGTTCGTTGTAAAAAATGCTCAACCTTACATCTCTGAGAAATGTGAAAAAGGATACTAAGAGTTTTCTGTGTACAAATCAGAGTTGTGTCTTCATAAAACATACCAGAATTTTAAGTTAAGAAGTGCCAGTCTTGGCAAGTGCTGCTCATTGTGGGAAGGCATATAATTTTATTTTAGGGACTGGCCACAGCTTGAAACATTTTTTAATCTTATCTTTGGTGAGTGGGGAGGGAACCTTCAGAATTTGTGGTGTTTTTAAAATTCTTTTGATAAGGGTAAGTCTTCTTCTTTTGAAAGAATCTTCTTCAAAAATAGTCTATTGCGTATGTGCAGTGATCATGTTGGGCAATGTGGTTTTCAATTTAAAAAAAAATTGGTAATTCTTCCATATAAAGAATTTAAGCTTCTTTTGTGGTTAATCACTTATTTGAATGGCAACATAACTGAGCTCTCATCTTTTCTAGATGATGGTTTTTGAAAAAGCCAGAATTAGTTTGGATATAGGAAATGCATCATAGATTTAAAAAAATCTCTCTCTCTCTCTTTTTCTCTATCCAGATATAGATATATCTTTATCAGCCAGGGCCTGGAGGGAGGAGCTACTCAACCTCAGACTGAGAAGACCTCTTGAGTTTATGTAGTGACTACAAAAGCATTACTTGCCTGGGTAGCCCATAGTTTCTTGAATAGATTTGCCTGCAACAAAGATAGCGATACTAAATGCAAATATGCTTCTCTACCCATCAGTACTAATTCTACTACTTGAGGTCATGGAAAGTATATCTATTTCCTAATTTATACAGTAGCTCTTCAACTAATTGTAAGCAAGATCAGGCACTCCCATTTTAGTCATTTCTTGTCTAGAAAATATCCCTAGTTCTTTCAGTCTTTCTTTATGTGGCTTGGTTTAAAATCTGCACATTCTCTTTGCTCCCCTCTGAATTTACCCCTGAAGTTTTTGTTGTTTGTTTGTTTGATTTCTTTTGAGGAAGATTAGCCCTGAGCTAAGATCCACCACCAATCCTCCTCTTTTTGCTGAGGAAGACTGGCCCTGAGATAACATCTGTTCTCATCTTCCTCTATTTTCTATGTGAGATGCCTGCCACAGCATGGCTTGATAAGTAGTAGATAGGTCTTGTGCCCAGGATCTGAACCAGCGAACCCCAGGCCACCAATGCTGAACTTGTGTACTTAACCACTGCACCAGCGGACTGGCCCCACTGCTGAGGTTTTTCAGGAAGTGTAGTGAATGTTTAGACTCAACACAAGTTCCTGTAGGCTTGGCTCCCTGGGCCTGTGACCTGTGTAATCTTGCAGGACTCTCACGCGCTTAGAAAGACCCCTTGCTAAGTTTAATGCTCTGCCGTCGCTGACTTGAAATTTGTAATAGTTTTGGAGCAGCGCCCTCATGTTTCCATTTTGCACCAGGTCACACGAATTATATAGTCAGTCCTGTGTTCCAGCTATGGTATGATCAAGTTGTAGAAAAAATTCATTTCCCATGCTTTCTGTAACTAATGTAACCTGAACATTTGTCATCTATATTTTAGCAGCCACCTCACTCCCCAGTTCATGTTCGGTTTACAACCCAATGCAACTCAGGTCTCATTCTACTACATACCCATGTCTTCTTCATGCTGGATTTTTGAAATTGTTGGAAACAAATACAAGATGCTGTGTTGATTCCTGTTGATCATAATCTTTAAAGATTTGGTCTATGTTTCCAAACTATTGAGATCTTATTAGATTCTGATTGTGTCATCCAACATTTTTGTTGTCCCTTTTCATTGCATGCCACCAAAAGAACTAATAATCCAGTTGTACAAAAAGATGACAAATATCATAGTGGGAAGCATTTAAAGAAACATGAGGAATAACAGTTTCCACAAATGTGGTCCAATTGCTAGAGTTGGTTTAAAGGTATTTAAGATCTCCAGTTTCAGTATGAAGGGCGTGATCTTTCTTCTTCTCGCCTGAAGATACTTTGATAGTCCTCACTGTCATGGAGAATTGGGATGTAACACTACTACAGATGTAATGAGCACTTTTGCGGAAGGAAGACCTGTTCCTGAAACTATATTGCATTTAAAACTCATCTCAGAGGAGTCGTAATTATGCAACATAAATATTGAAACTCTAGTATTTTCTGTCTACCTTGGCAATGAAGTCCATTTGGCTTGGAGCCTCCCAGTGGCCTGTTCCTTCAGTTAGTGCTCTAGTATTGTGTGAGAGAAGTTATCCTCAAGTGACGAAGGTACATGAGATATATAAATCCATAATTACTTATAATAAGTAATTTCTGAATTAAACATTTATTTGCTTTTATACAAAGTTCACTATGAAAAGTTTTAAGAAAGGTAAAATTGTCCAAGCTTGACGATATTCATTTTTATCTCAGCCATCTTTATGGTTAGGTGATAAAGCATAGATTAGTTTTCTCATCTAAGGAATAAAATGATTAGATTGAATTAAATACTAGTCTGATTAGCTGTGGTCTGATTAAGCAGATTTTTAAAAATATTTGGATAATTTAGCTATTTCCTAATACAATCTGAGTAATCATTTACTCAGAAAATACAGGAGTGAGCTCCTTGCAAGTCAAGAAACATAACTTTACACTTGGGCCAACGTTTTTTTCCCCACATAAAGCTGTGTGCATTAGTCTGTTACTCAGTGTGTTTTCTGAATTTTCTCATTTTGCAGGAACAGATTCAAGAGTGAACTTACAGTAAGATCACTGCTCTGGTAGGAACACCCTGGTTCTAGTTGCAGTGCAGGAATAAGCTGATGAGAGACTTTAGATCTATTATTTACCCATCATCTCTAAAGTGAAGGAGGTATCATGCCTGTCACTGAGTCTCTCTAATCTCCATCGCTGTAGACATCTGTAAATTTGTGATATGCCTCTGGAGGGACGCAACAGTATAAATGATTTATATTATTTTTTTGCTTGGTAAGTCGAAAGGCTAAGCTCAGTAGTAAAAAGACAATTCTCCTATTAGTTCCATAGTTTGAGGGACCATGCTACTCAGATCTCAAGAGGTACTTGGTAGCAGTTAAAATGACACTTTCAAAAGCTCATGTGAATCATTCTCACGTGTGTGTGTATCTGTATATCTACACATTTGATCATTCATTCATCAAAAAGTATTGTGTGTGTACTTTTGCCAGATACTATTCTAGATGCTGGGGATACAGTAGGGAACACTACAGAAAAAACCCTGCCTTTATGAGCTTACACACTGGGGAAGTGAAGGACAAGCCAGGTAACAAACAAGATAATAAGGTAAAATATACTGTGTGTTAAATAAGATAATATAGTAAAGATACTATATTAAAGCTATAGAGAGAAAGCAGCAAATGAGTGTAGTGGATCTAGAGAAGGGAATATCACTTTAAATATTGTATCCAGGGGAGTGATTACCGAGAATATTACATCTGAATAAGATCTGCAGGAAGAAAGGTGCAATCCATAAAGATATCTGAGAAAGGATGCTCCAGGCAGAGCCAACAGCAAGTACAAAGGCCTGGAGGTGAAAGCTTGCTTGCTGTGTTTGACAACTAGCAAATGGACCAGTGTGGAGGGAGGTGAGTGAACCAGGAAGAGAGGAAGATGAAGTCAAGACATAATGGGAAGCCAAATCTTGTAAGATTTTGTTGGCCAGTTTAAAGACTTCAGCTTTTATTCTGAGTGAGCAACATTAGGTGACTTGCTATTTCATAGAATTCCTGTGGCCACTGCGTTGAGAATAGTCTAGGAGCCAGGGCAGAAGCAGCAGACCTGTTAGGAGGTGATTAGATGATATTCCACAGTCAGATAGTGCCCTTTCTTGTGGACTAGTTCCTGTTACAGTAACATCCTACATTTTCTGTATCCTGGTCTTCTACTTTTGAATTTATTTGCTCAGTTATGGCTATATTATAATTGTTGACTGGTATAAAATACTATAGTTGTTTCTCTAACTTGAAGTTATATAATTTTGGCTATTTAAGTACCTGAGACCTGAGATGCCTACTTCCTCTACCTTCAGAGACCCAGACAATCCAATTCAATTAGACAGAGGTTTATTGGACACCTCCTCTACATCAGACACTGTTCCAGTTACTTGGGATACATCAGTGAGCAAAAGAGACTAACATCTCTGTCTTCATGGAGTTACATTTTAGAAAGGAGAGGACAGAGAAAAATAATGTAAAAATAATGGACACAGTAAATAATCAGGTTTATTAGAGTATTACGAGTGAAAGAGAGAAAAAGAAAATATAGACTAAACTAATAAAATAGGGTAAGTCTTGGTGTTAATCAGACATTCTGGTTAGGACTTATTAAGAAACTGACATTTAAGCAAAACTTCAAAGAGGTCAGAAGGTTAGCCATGGGGATTTCTGGAAGGAGAATGTTCCAGGCAGAGGAAAGAAGCAACAGGGAGGGCAAAAGCTCCAAGGCAGACACATAACTATCGTATTCAAAGCATAGCAAGGAGATCAGTGTGTCTAGAGCAGAGTGAGCAGTGGAGAATTAGTGGTATAAACTATGAGTGGAAGTGAGAGCCGGATCATGTAGCTGCTTGAAAACTCTTGTAAGGACTTTGGATTTTGCTTTGTATGAAATGGAAAGCCAAGTGAGGAAGAAACGTGATCTGACTTAAGCATATCATTCTGGCTGCTGCGTTGTACTAGGACAGAGGGGAGCAGTCTTGAAAGCAGGGATGCCAGCAGTTAAGAAGCTATGACAACAATACAGATGAGAGAGGATGAACGCTCAGATGAGGGTAGTGACAGGAGAGGTGGTGAGAAGTGATCATGCTCTGGTTATATTTTGTAGATAGATTCAACAGGATTTGCTAACAGATTGGATATAGACTCTGAGACAACTAGAGGAGACTATGATGACAATAACATTTAGGGGCCTGAGAGACTAGAAGGATGGAATTGCTATCACTCGAGATGTGGGAGATTCTAGCAGAAGAGGATTTAGGGAATGTCAGTCATCTTGCTTTGGACAAGATAAGTTTGGACAACTAAATGGACATGTTATGTAGGCTGTTAATATAAAATTCTGGAGCAGGAAGGAGGGTCTGGACTGAAGATGTAAAGGAGAGTGATCAGCTTATGATGGTATTGAAGATGTGGGATAGCATGGCGTTTCCACAGGAGTGTCTGAAGATATAACAAAGAGGACCAATGACTGAGCCCTGCAGACTTTCATTAAATAATTTGGAAAACCTAAAAGAACCCTAAATAGTTCATAATTGAACTTGATAACATCTCCTGGCATATGAGCAAAGATCTGTTATTGAAATAGTTTAATCTCATTCAGATTCAAACTACTCTTGTAGCATGATCCTTTTTGGAGGTACTCAAAGCATAGACTTTAAAAAAAAAAACAAACAAGTTAAGCGTCACTTTATATGACAGCTTCAGTCTCTTGACAGTGATCACTTGAAAGCTGTGCTACAGAAGATTTGAAGGCTGGATATGGGTTTCGTTGGGGAAAGAGCAGAGTAGGCCTTCCAAGGGAGAAAATGGGCAAAGTGTATCATGCATGCCATGGGTTTGCTTATCTTAGTCTGTGCAAATCTCAGAAATGAAAAGTCTATTTGGGGGCTCTTACTTTTGGGGCCAAACTCTCCTTTAAGAATTTCATAGGATTGCAAAGACTACTTACCAAAAAATCTGCATTGACCTGTGTACCCCCAAATTTCTGTATACAATTTTAGTCAGACTTTTGGGAGTCATTTTTTTTTTTTGAGAAATTTTTTTTTAAAGATTTTATTTTTTTCCTTTTTCTCCCCAAAGCCCCCTGGTACATAGTTGTATATTCTTCGTTGTGGGTCCTTCTAGTTGTGGCATGTGGGAAGCTGCCTCAGCGTGGTTTGATGAGCAGTGCCATGTCCATGCCCAGGATTCGAACCAACGAAACACTGGGCCGCCTGCAGCGGAGCACGCGAACTTAACCACTCGGCCATGGGGCCAGCCCCCTGGAGTCATTTTTGGACTTTTAAGAACCTCTTTTCTACTAACTCAGAAGCAATCTTATTAGATTAGCAAATTTTCTTTCAAAATTCTGTCAGCTTATATATTAACTTTAAATTTGGTACACTTTGTCTACTATTTACCACAGGTAGCAAATAGAAATGAGAAACAGTTATTCCACTATCATCATTGTTATAACCACTCATGGAGAAACTTGCCAAGAATAATTAAAAGTTATTTGCAACTTCATTGCCCTTTTATTGGCCATTGATTTTGCAAACAGAAACTAGCTCAGGCCAAGTAGTTCCTGTTTCATATAGTTTCCTGGGTTTGGTGTGCTTATAAAATCTTTTCATTACCAATGTAGTAATCAGGGCTAACAGAATTGGTCCCTGAAAGACAGATGGCAATTCCAAACACTACTAAACAGGGCTATATTTCTTTCCTAGAATTCTAAACTTAAACATTAATGATACGAAACTACTCTTAGTTTAGCCATATGTATAGCCTTCTGCCATACCCAAGAGAGAATAAATAGCCTTTTGTTTAATAAGGATATGATTTTTCCATCAAAAACTAGGAGAGATTTGAGCAGATAGAACATTCTGGAATCTAACTAGTGCCAGAAAGTGTGCTTCAGTTTTTATTACACTAAAATGAAACTCTGCTCAGCTTTCACGTCCACCTAGTCCACATTGCCTTCATACAGCAAGTCCGCCTCTCTGGGTACTGGGGAAACATTGTCAGAACAAATTCTTCCTGATTATTACCCTGATGTGCCGTGGTCCTCAAACCCAGAAATCCATTGGAGGGCTAATGAGGTTCTTTTAGAGAGTTGGGGGGTGATATGTAGCCAGTTGTTTTGAAAATTCCAAGCCAAAACATTTCTGCCATACTTTATAGAGGGGTTCTAAACTCAAATTCCTACTGGGGTGAGGTAGTTGTGAGATGTGTGATCAATGGTGAGCACATACCTGTCTAATGACATTGAAGGAAAACAAGCATGTCAGTCTGCCAAACTCCAGCATGGAACTCTCAAGGCCCATGTACTTGAGTGGATACAAAACAGCTTCTAGAGAAAACGTGCATCTCACCTGTAGATTACTACTGTGTGGAGGAGGGCTGGGCTTCCACACAGGTGGGAACACAAGTGGCTTTGCAATTTTCTTGATTAGAACTTAGCCCACAGCCCTCTTCATCTTATGGATGCTTCAATGAGCATCACAGAATATAAACTCTCGAGCCCTTCTCAGGAAGTAAAGTTTTAAAATAGTTTGAAGTCCAGTTCACCTGATCGTCCAGTAAAAAATATGACATTTCAGGAAGATGGTGGCAGTGGTTCTCAAAGTGTGGTCACGGACCAGAAGCATCAGCATTATATGGGAACTTGCTTAGAAGTTCCCACTGTGAACTTACTGAATCAGAAACTCTAGGGAGGTGACCTAGCAATCTCCGTTTTCACAAGCCTTCTAGGTGGGACTAATGTTCACTGAAGTTTGACAACCAATGGTCTCAGGCAATGTTTCTTGAATTTTAATGTGCATACGAATTGCCTGGAGAGCTTGTCTTGAGTGTGGCCGAACATCTTTATTTATAACACTTACAACAAGCACCCAACCTGATGTGTCCCTTCTGCACCAAAACATTTGTGAAAAATAGGTTTGGTATAATATTTATATGACTTTATTTTCTTTTACAAAATAATTTAATACTTTGAATCAAACCTCATGAAAACTATTATTTAACAAATTAGGAAATAAATATATTTCTAAGTGTGCTATTTTTTGTCTCTTACACTGTAACTATGGTCTTTCCTATAGTTAGGTAAGATACTAAGTCATCATTGTCCAGTGCATTCAATAGACTTTACAGAGGCAAAAGAGTAAAGGGTTTTTATTGGAAGAAACTGACATGACATACAATTGACATACATATATATACACACCCACACACACAGTATGTATATGTGTATGTATGTATACATACACAAATACATATATATCACATGCACACATATAATTGGATATTCTTTCATGTTACTACCCAGTGTGAAAACATTTCTTCCTTTGTAAATTCTATGAAGCTGAATAATTTGCATTGTTTTTCTTAAATTTCTTAGTTTAATTTTTTTCATGGGCAAACAGCCTTTTAAGCATACCTTATTTGCCAATTGATTCACTGACATAGACGACTGAGTTTAGCTTATTTAACATTCTGTGGATGTTTTATAATTAATAAAGTTGGAGTGGTGGGTTATTTAATACAATATCACATATGGTCAAGAAAGAACTTGCTGTTTTCATAAATCCTGAAAGAAATACAATTTATATCACAGTCCTTTTGGTTTCCAAAACAGAAGAATAACTCAGTTTTAAAGCACCACTGAGAATGCCATGCTATTTCAAAGTGATTTACCTTCTAGTTTTCCCCTGTCTTCTAAACTTGTTTTCTTTTAATTTCAAAATGTGGATTTTAAGTAGAGAAAATGTTGCTGATAGACATTTGTTTCACTCGGGGGTTATAATAAACTGCTGCTGATTTCACTGCATTGGAAATGTATAAGGTGATATCTTGTAACTGAATATTTTTGGAGGGCAGATTTTGTTTTGCTTTTGGTTATGATATAATAAGATCCTATTCCAAGTCTATAATTTTGACCCTGAAACTGAAATTATGGTTTTGTCAGTCTGTTCAGGCTGCTGTAACAAAGTACCATATACTGGGAGACTTATAAACAACAGAAATTTATTTCTTACAGTTCTGGAGGCTGAGAAGTCTAAGATCAAGGCACTGGCAGATTCAGCGTCTGGCAAGGGTCCACTTCCTGGTTCATAGACAGCCATCTTTTTGCCATGTCCTCATATGGCAGAAGGGACAAGAAAGCTCTCTGGGATCTCTTTTATAAGGGCACTAATCCCATCATATAACACTCCACCATCATGACCTAATCACGTCCTAAAGGGCCCATCTCCTTAATACCATCACATTAGGGGTTAGGATTTCAACATATGAATTTTGGGGGGCTGCCAACATTCAATCCATGATTGCCTTCAAAGAAAAGAGAATCTTTACTTTAGCAAATTGAAATATTTTCAGAGTAAATTTATTCAAAATTTAACCATCAGTGTGTGTGTGTGTGTGTGTGTATGTGTGTGTATACATACACTCCTTAAAATTAAATACCTTTAAAACTGATTTTTTAAATGGATCGTCTTTAAAAGTCACATCTAGTGACTCAAGTTAAACATCCTTATGATATGATGATTCTTATTATTAAAAATGGCTTTTTATCTCTGTGTAACATTTAAGCTTTTCAAAGAGGATTCAGATAGATACCATGGGAAAGAATAAAATAAAATTTGCGTTTCTTTCTTTTTGAAATTGTTCATCAACAACTTTTGGATGAACACTATTTGTTCTTATTTTTAAATTATGTGAATTTTCATTCATTAGAAATTTTAGTGGATACCGTATTTTGATATTGAGAATTTTCTCCTGATCCACCAGGAATATTTTTGCTTTGACATTTTTATTGAAGAAATAATTTTAAAATACTATTTTACTTTCTCACCTTAGAAAGTGAGATTTACTGAATGTATTTGAATCCCTTTCTGGTGAGTGATGGATTTATGCAGTTGTTCAAGATAATGCTTTCATGTATTAGTAAGAAAAATGTTCTGTAATTGTACACACCATCAGTGATTGTGTTGGCTGTGTCTTTCCCATAGAGGATTCCAGAAAAAAGGAGAACTCCTAACTTTTATGGTAAGAGATGAATTATTATTATTCTACCAACCCTCAAATACAATAATTTAACAAGCGTTTATTCAATTCTACGATAAACCAGATGTTATTCAGAGCACAGGAATGAAACATAAAACACACTCTAACCCAACGGATCTTAACATTTTGAGAGTTGATCATATGGCAACATTATATAATAATTCAAAGCAATGCATTTTATAAATGACAAACAAGCCAGGAAAACAGTAAATTATGTAACAGTTCAGAAAAATGGAAAGAGGCACTAAAATCAGAATGTGGGACTTGAGTTAGAATGTGAAGAGAACCTTAGAAGATAGGTCAAATTTGGGGAAATGGAAGGAATGTGTTGAAGATTCTGGGAAAGGAAATAGCTTGAGTAAAGATGAAAGGAAGTTTATTTATTTAATAGTAAGTGACAGGATTACCTTGGCTGGATCAAGGGACATGTGGAAGAATCACAGGGCAAAAATGTATGTTGGCCATATAGAGTTGGGTTGCATTTTGGAGTTGAAAGCCAGAAGAACTTGGAAATCCAAGTTCTTATATTCCACTTCCTATAAAAACCTTTTGCTTAGTCAGATAAAATATACAAATGCATCCACCTATCCAATAATATATGAATATAAAATGATTTTGTTTTTAGTTATGCAAAAGTTTTCTATTAAATAAGGTGATGAAGTGTGTGCCCAAGAATCTACACCTGCTCAAGCATATGTGTTTACATGTGAGTGTTACAGTTGTCATTTACTTGTCACAGTAAAAGTTTGCAGCTACCCAACCAATTTGTTGTGAGGTGAGCTTTGTCTCACTTTGCTCCTGAGACATCCTCATCTTCTGTACTAATCAACAGTGACATGTTAAGTCATCATGAATGACAATTACAGACCTCTCATTAGAGGATATGATTGCACAGCTAGGTGGATTGATGGGCTAATTGGTGTTTCCTCAGAAACTGAGCTCCTCCCCACCAGCCCCCTTCTGACAATATTATCAAATATGTATTGAAGGCAATTCAGGTAAAGTGTCTTCACTTGGCAAAACAGATATGATTGCTTAGAAATTTATGCTAAGAGCAAAATCTAACATACCTCTCTGAATTGTGATAATACTCATCATTATTCTGAGTGCATTGTATTTTTTTGGCGTGCTTTTCACCTTCAGTTTGTGCGACACTATCTGTGATGCTGAGGGTCAGCTTTTACATTTTGTCTTCACCTGGGAAATATAATAAGTGGACAAAGTATTTTGCTGAGGACTGCCTGGTTAATGAAAAGCAGAAAGTCAGATTCAAACCTTGTACTTCCAATTGCAGGTAGCTTTAACCAAAATACAGTTTACCTCTTTTCACCACCAATCAGTTGACGCTAGCCCTGGAAAAGGGGTCCTCAATCTTGAACAAGCATCAGAATGACCTGTAGTGCATGTAAAAATGCAGAGCGCTGGGTCCTAGCCTCAGGATTTCTCATTCAGTAAGTCTGGGGTGGGCCCTGATTTATTTACAGCTGCTGGTCTGGAGACCAAGAACAATTGCTGTAGAAGGAAGACCATAAAAGAAATCCTGCCTGAAGGAGTGACTTGATGGTTATACTCTGTTGCCCAGATATTCAGTTCCTGGATCCCAAACCTACATGATTCTCACACCTTTCTGGATGCAGTTTGTCCTTGTACCTGAATGCGTATTTCATTTCCTACTTTGCTTTGGCTTCCTAGCCAAGGCCTCATGGTCTGTCTCCATGAGGCAGACAGGGAGAACTATGCTGATTAATCATGATCAGATTGATTCTTGAGATCTTTCTAATCCAAAATGACCAAGCATGGCCTCAAAGAAAATAACTAAAAAACTGGCCTACAGCCAGTAGAGCAAATGAAGGCTGAGAAGTAAAATATCATCTTTGTTCAAACCATGTACATTATTCATCTATGTATTCAACAGTATTTATTCTACTCCTACTATATGGCAAACACCTTTCCGGTGCTGAGGATGCAGCAGTGAGGTGAAAACAAAGTCTGCTTTCATAGAACTCATATTCGTATGAGGAGAGACATGATAAACAAGGAAAGAGATTAATAAACCAGATAACTTCAGATAGTTTAGGTGCTATGAAGGAACTAAAGCGGGATAACATGATGCAGTGACTGGGGAACTATTTTAGGTAGAAAAATCTGTGCAGGTCTTTTTGAGAAGATGGCGTTTGGGCTGAGACTGAATGATAGCAAGCAGTCATCCGTCTATATCTCTGTGTGGTAAAAGTAATGGTGAGATTTGGAGTGATGGTAGAGGAAGAGCTTTTAGGAAGAGGAAACAGAAAGTTGCAAATGGGTTGAGCCTGAAAATCCTGAGGCCTTGGGGCTGGCCCCGTGGCCGAGAGGTTAAGTTCGCGTGCTGCGCTGCAGGCGGCCCAGTGTTTCGTTGGTTCGAATCCTGGGCATGGACATGGCACTGCTCATCAAACCATGCTGAGGTAGCGTCCCACGTGCCACAACTAGAAGGACCCACGACGAAGAATATACAACTATGTACCAGGGGGCTTTGGGGAGAAAAAGGAAAAAATAAAATCTTAAAAAAAAAAAAAAACTAATTAAAAAAAAAAATCCTGAGGCCTTGTTGGCCATGGAAGGGAGTTTGATTTTCTTTAAGCACACTGGAGAATCATGGAGAGGTGACAAGATCTGCTTTATAGTTAAAAAAAAAAAAAAAATCACTTTGAAGAATGGAGAATTTGTAGGATAGCAAGACTAGATCTGTTAAGAGGTGATTTTGTCAGGCCTTTGTTTCAGACATTGACCTTGAACTTGCAGCAGTGGCTTCTTTAACTAAAATGTTGCTAAGTAATTTCCACCGGTAAATCCTAGATTGCCCGTACCAGGAATTTGGCTCTTACCCTAGATAAAACATTGTAAAAGATATTTTGACTGAGGAAGCAATTGCCATCTGGTGAGAAATGACAGTGGACTGCGGTGTTAGCAGTGGATATAGTGAGAAGTGGTCAGATTCAGTGCCTCTTCTGGAGGTGGATCTGAAAAGTCTTGCTGAAAAATGGATTTAGGGGGTGTAGTAGATGCTATTTGTGCCCTGTTCAGATAGCCTTTGCTAGCTGGAGAGTCATCGTCTAGGTTTTTGGGGTGTGGGCTACCAAGAGCTATACTTGTCTCTCTGTCAATCACTCAGTTCTGTCTGAGATCACATTTTTGCTTTTCCTCACCCTCCATTCATCTTCTCTCATCCCCTTTCTCCCTACAGCAATGGTTTTCAAAGTATGGTCTTGGGGAAAGTAGCAGCAACTTTACCTGGGAACATGTTAGAACCATAACTTCTCAGATTCCACCCCAGACCTACTTAATCAGAAATTCTGGAGATGGAGTTCAGAATTCTGTTTTAACAGTCCCTGCAGGTGATTCTGATGCATGCTCAAGTTGAGAACCAGTGCAATAAAGCAGTCCCCCAATAAATCACTTGAACAAGAATCTTCTTTCATGTTCCACTACTAGGAAATGCAAGCAAAGATAGGGAATGGAGGAAAATCAAGAATTGAAGGTGATTCCTAGGTTTTTGGCTTAACATCTAGCTGACTTATGGTTTGATTAGCTAAGATGGGATAGACTTGTGCAGGAGCAAGATTAAAATTGAGGTGCTTATTAGATATCCAAGTGGGACTGTCAAGTAGGTTGTCAATATACAAATCCACAATTCATGTATAAAGTCAGGACTGGAGTCATATATTTCAGCGCCTTCATTAGATGGATAATAAGACCTAGGAAGAGATCCTAGAAAAATAAGAGAAGAGGGTAGCAAGAACCTCTAATTTTTGCATGTATTAGAAACTACACAAAATAGGTCTATGTGACTTCTTTCTCTAAGATTGCATAAAATAATCTTATTTGTTCCAAAACAACATTTATAAAACAGAACCAATAATAGCTAGCTGTGTTAAGAATACAATTATTTGTACTGTGTCTATTTAAAGGGTTTAACAGTTTTGCTAATTACTGATTGAAGAATTCAAGGTTGATTTTGCTTTAAGGATGTATAAAGAATTTTTTAATCTGCTAAGTAGAGAGGGATTCTTATGGAAGATAACATTTTTACATACATACATTTGGATGCCAGAAAATCAGGACTGGGTAAGATATCAAGAAGACAGTTCTGATCCATGTGTCCAAATGTGAAATATGCAGCAGAAAAATACAAAGATTGAAGCTGGAGCATATCCCAGAATTGACAGTATTTGCACAAACATACATGAAGATGGATTTATTTTAATGATCATAAAGAGAGTGCTTTGTTGTAAAGGAATTTTTGTAATTTTTATGCAAATTATTAAAAGTTAAATTTGTGTGCCCAATAATTCTGTGAATGCCTTAAACACCTCTGCTTCCTTACTAACATGATTTCTAATTTTTCCTTTAGTCATGAGTTTAGTAAAAGAAAGCAAATCTCACATGGTTTTTTAAAAAAACATACATCATATTCAGGATTTTTCATTACTCAATGCTGATTAAAACACCACCCACATTGCACAAATGCTAGCCTCAATTATGTCAGTTGCTTATGATGCAAAATTTAACCCAGTATCCAGAAGCAGATTGCTGGAACAAATCCTAAGTATTTTTCTAATATTTATGGACTAGCATAGGTAGGGCAGAAGAGCAAACATTTAGGGACCATTCAGAGCTGACTCTTCTTCCAAGAGTGATTTTTCTATAGACAACTAAGTCTTTTTTGGAATAACATTAGTGTGATATAACATGTTGCTTACAAGCACGGGTTCTGAAGTCAGATGTAATGACTTAGGTCCGCCACCTATCGACTGTATGACCCTGAGCAAGGGAATGGATCTCTTTCTGCTCTCAATTTTCTTGTCTATAAAGTGACAATTCTGTAAGGGTATTGTGAGGATTAAATTGTATCACGGTTGTAAAGCACTTAGAAAATTGCTTGGAATATAGGAAGTCCTCAGTAACACCCTTAGCTTCACATCAACTGCCCCCAATCTCTGAGTTACAGGAATGCCCAGTTAGGCAAATGCATCATTAGATAAATGGATGTCTATCTGTCTGCTAAGGACAAAATTCTGTTTGACTTGGTGTGCTGTTAAGTGATGTGGAATAATACAGTACTTTTTCTTTTTAAGTAAGGGGAATCTTGTCATATTTGTTCTGTTTCTAATAAGCACCCAAGCTGTGTACACCTATTTTTACTCTTTCATATTTAGAATCATCTGATTTCTGCTTCTATTAAAATGGCAGAAAGAAGTGAGTCAAGAAGCTACCTTCTTCCTAATCAGATGAAGGGTAGAACTGGACATCATCATTTACCCAAGATTCATTATTTGATTCTGCTTTACAATATTTCATGTCAAGGCATAAAACGGCAAAGCAGCTTTACAGACAGGAAATATGATATACTGGGATGAACTGTGAATTTTTAATTAGAAAATGTATATTCTGGGTTTTGTCTACTATACGTTCATCCATCCATTTATTCAGCAAATACTTCCTGAATACCCTAATGTATACTAGTCACTCTTCTAGGTGATCCAATAGGAAACAAAACAAAAATCAGCTGCTGCAGCTAGTGTCCTAGTGCCACTATAGCGAAATTAACAAATTAACAAATATGTTATGTAGTGATTTAATGCTAAGAAAAATGCAAGTTGAATAAGGGTTCAAGACTGATGAGGAGTTTTTGGGTTTTTTCAACAATAAATTGTTATTTGACCTTATGCAAGCTGTTCAATATTTCTGGGTTTTGGTTTTCCCATTTAGTCTGTGTGTTTAGGGGAACACACGGGCATGAGATCGAGGACTCCCAGGGACTTTCCAGTTAGTTGGGACTAACCCAGGGCACCATGCAGTCACTCTATATAGGAGCCATCCTCCATTTAAGAGAAGTCATCTCTACCTTGCTCTAGTTAATACAAGGTCCCCTTGTATTAAATTTGCCTCCTAACTCTAACATTATTTTATGGTACATTCCAAAGCAATTTGCAATCATTTCCTCACATTAACTCACCATTTTATTCATTGACTCCTTCATTTATATAATATATATTGAGGTTACACCATATGTCAAGAACCATGCTGGAAGACTTCGATCAGTATTTATATCCCTATGTCACAAAAAAGAAGTACAGCAAATAAATATGAACGAGTTCAAAGAGAAAGAGCTGATCCATGTAGAGTTAAAGCTAAAATTCCTTCTTCTCTGAAGACATACTATGTTGCTTCTTTTGTTAATGTTCTGTCCTCGTGAACTCAGAGAAAGACAGGGCTTCTTGATGTTTGACTCACAGCGATGTCTATGAGAGAAGTTCTGATTTTGGCCATCGAAAGTCTCTGAACAAAAGGTTCTGAATTAATGGCCCAGGATTTATGCTTTATAGGTAGCATATTCCATGACGTAACTACAGAAAATATTCTTTGGTCAAAGAAAGAGAAGAATTTGCCATTAGAGACAGGGAGTTTTCTGCCTAACACAATGAAAGGATCTGTCCAAGAGGTATTCATCTGTGCTAACATCCGACTTCCTTCATGACAAGACGTCAGTGAAAAATGAACTCACTAAGATGCATCCCAGTTCCCTTAGGGCAAGAAAGACAGAGAGGACACAGAATAAGCTTAAAAGCAAGTCCTAAGAGAGGTCTGAGAGCAATTTCCAACAATATTTCCCATGTGTTACCAGGAAAAGACAGTATCTCTTAAAGAAGACTGAGCTGCCCAATTGGCTTACATTTCTTCATTAAACCCTCCCTGTGACCTGTAGATACTCTGAAAGGGAGCTTTGTATTGACGCTGTTTTTAAACGTGAAAGACAGTAAAAGATAAGGTAATTACTATTGATGATGTCAATAATTCTCCTCAACCAATAAAAAAAAAAAATCATAATGCAATGCAGCAATGGCCCTACTGAAATGCTATAGTGTTTCCAAGAGCAACCCATCCCCAATCCCCAGGAAGAAGACCCTGCAAAACTCTGGAGTAAACAATTAGAGCTTGTAAGCCTGGCTCCAGCATCACGTAATGCCCAACTTCTGAAGACACAGGGAGGTCTCACTTAAAATAAGTTCCATGTGAAATGCTGGTCCTCCATCATAGGGCCTAATATAGAGCCACCACAATAAATCCTTAAATAGAAGCAATGGCAAATGGCATAAGTAATGGCATTGATTCCAGTCGTCCTTTCCAGGGATTTGATTGATTTCCAGCAGGTAATAGATTCCTTCACATGGCTCACTTCTCTCACAGGAAGCATGCATTGAAGTAAAGCAGCACTAGATTTCTTTATGGACTATGGTTCTATGGGAAGGAAAGAGTTTAATGAAGAGGCTCTGAGCTTCAAATGATTAAGTTTTAACTGCTCCCCACCCCTAACACACATACAGTGGTGAATGCTTCTTCTAGTCTCACATGGAGAGGTTGGGAGCTTTCAGAAGTGGTGTACCTGGTCTGACCCTAATCTTCTAGTGTGGAAACCTGGAAGTAGGAAAATGCTGATGGCTCAGCTTCAACTAGAATAAGCAGTGGTGGAGGGGGACCTCCAATGAGAGTTCAATAATCATTTAGATTGAAAGTGTATGTGATGGATATTCAGAAAAGATCTATGCAAAACGAGGGTGACTCAGACTGGGGGTGGGCACATAAATCTGTCAGAGGGTAAAAACGTGGAGAATATTTTCATGGATTCTGATCTGCCATGTAGACCAAAGTCAGCCTGTCTGACCTCTTTAGCAAAGGAGCATTATGTTGTAGGGTCTTCACATTGTAGGTAAAACGTATCCATTTTTTACATGGAATGCTTTCTACCGAGATGGACTTTCACTCTGGAACATATTTTTGTCATTATTTTTCTTTCCATCTATCTGTATATGGAATCTCTCCTACAACATGCATCTGGAAGTATGTTTTACGTTCTTGATTTGTACTTGGTTTGAATGTTTTGCTACCTAGCCATTCTATTCCTCCTTTGATCTCTGGGTTTTAGACTTATCTTTGAACTTAGATACCCAGAAGAATGGTCAAAATGTTGGACATTCTGTAAGGTACAAACATTGACCAATCAGAATCAATGCCAACCAGTTTGGTGGAGCAGAATCTGGAAACTTTCTGCTCAAATGGCCTTGGTCTGTTGATTTCTGGATATTGAGATGTTCCATGGAGGGACTAGGGTATGTGAGCATCACAACACTTGAGAGCTCAAACTAGCAGCCATTTCATTATCGGAACAGAAATATTTCAATATTTTAGCAACCAATGTAGCCATAGTGATTCATGAAACACAGCTTTTCCAGTGGAAATTATAAAGCCACCCAAACAACTAGCCAAATGACAATTCTATGAATATATAAAGACCTTGTCATCAGTTCATCATTGTGACCAATCCCTATCCCTCAAATATACACACTTCCAATTGGGAAAATTCTCCAAGGAAAACTAAAAATACAGGGTTAAATGTAAGTTACAAGGAATAGGAACAATTTCTCAATGATGAACCTAATCCTAATCTATCTATTACTTTAATCTTTGAGAAGAGAGTAATAACAAGAGAGAAGGAGAGGGAGAGGAGGAATAAAAGTGCACCAATGTGAAGGCTGTTTCACCTTGACTTGTACTTTTTATTAGAGTAAAAAAAGTTGACCAGCAAAAGAGAGAAGAGTGTGTCTTGCCCTGTCTTCCCGCAATCCAGAATGGGCAGGAGTATAAATCATAAAAGAATGATGATGTTGAGCTAGAAAGAACGTTATCCCATGTATAATTTGGGGAAAAGGCACATGATAGTGAGATGGAATGTATAGGTTTGGGATCATTAAGCAATCACTCAGTCACAGAATATTTCTTGAAGTTTTGCCTTGCTAGATGCTCAGGGAGTATAGAAGTTGTATAAGGAAGCTAGCTGTCCTCAACTGGCTTACAAGTTATTTGAGTGAAACAAACCAAATACATATGAAATCATTTAGATCGATTCAATAACAGCTATAATGAAATTATAAATTTGTGGCATAAACTATAAATTATCCAGTAGTTTAGATAAGAAGAAGATCAGTGAGGATAAGTCTCCTTTAGGGAAAGCTTTACTCAAAAGATCAGACTCAAATTGTGCTCTGAACATGGCTAGGGTTGGAATGAGCATAGGGGAGAGCACCAAACTTCTTATCCTGAAGATATGAAACTGATTTCTTTTGGACATCTAGAAAGTGTGAGGAATTGACATTGAACTTGCCATGGTCATATTCAGCTAATATCCACAAACTTACTGCTCACAGGCTTCTATTAAGAGGCAGAGTTTGAAATAAGCCTGCTTGGGCTTCAGATCCTGTTTGCTAGTTATAGCCTTGGATAAATGCCTCCGTTTCATCATAAGAATGACAGCGCTTTACTTAATAGGTTAATGTTTATAAAGTATATACAAGAATTTGGTTTGTAGAAAAAGTTTGCAATATGCTGTTATTAAAAATTATTATCTCCCAAGTTAGATCTTTGGATCAAGGTTTATTACCCCGGCTACAAAAGGGCTCCTTCTGCTTTGCTTTGCTTGTGTGAGGTGATCGGTAGCAGCAGAAATACCCCAGTTGAATGACACAAGCATTAATTAGCTTTGTGACACTAAGCAGGTCATTTGCCACTTTTTCTCATCTATATAACATGAGTAGGATACAGTAGTCACCAAGATTCCTCTAGTTTTATTATTTTGAATCTAGCTGTATGAATTGACACTAATTAGCGCCTGCTAATTATCCTGTTCCATAAATTGCTTGAAAATGGTAAAGCAGAAGAAGACAGCTTTGATACTGTAGTTGGAAGGAGAAACAGGGAAAGGTTTATTGATTTGATTTTCTAATGTTTTGATTTTTTACATTTCATTTCCAAATCAATTTATACTGTAGGCACATACTTTTGGGAGGAGGGGCATATACATTGGTGGTTTAAAAGAATGCATTTTGGAATCATAGAAATACTTTCAGTATTTTTCATGACAAAATTTAAAAATTTTCAATTTAATTTAATTTATAAACACTTTCTATAAGGGCTTCAGAATTTTGTTTAATAGTTGGGATGGTTTTCTCCATTCCAAGATTATACAAGAATTCTTGGTTTATTCTAGTAGCTGTTTTGTGTATTTATTTACAATTGCATTTATTCTTTTATCCATTGGAATTTGTCCTGTTTCATTGCTTGTGGTCAAGCTCTGACATTATTAATATTTTTCCAGATTGCTACCCAGTTGTCTCAACAAAATTTATATGGTTGTCCCTCTTTTCCTAGTGGTTTGAAATTACACATATTTCCTCAAATATATTAAGGGGTTTTTGGACTTTCGATTCTGTTCCATTTTCTTTTTGACTATTCGCACTCAAACACTTTGTGTGGCAACTTACAGTGTAAGCTCAGGCGTATCCCACAACTTCTTTATGATTAAATTTTATTTTTTAAAAGGCAGCTTTGACAGTATGTACCTCAGAGATGTTGCAAACATGGAATCAAATAATGCTTTAAAGAATTGAGCATGATATATGGCTCAAAAATATTTGCCATTGTTACTGAATCACAACATTATCGCGTCTTCTTCCTGCTGCTGAATTTCATTGATATTTTGCAATCAGTTCCAATGTACTCTGTACGTGTGTGTGTGTGTTTCCAGGAGGCTTTTAGACATTGGTAGCGTAAACTCACATAATTTTTGAGAAAGCTTTCTCTGTCCCTCCTAATTCTGAGGATTAGTACTGCCCAGCAGGAAGCTTTGTTCTAGACAGTGTGCTCCCTACTGGGCTGCTCTTGCCATCTGCCCTAGGTCATACCTGCCCCAGTTAATTATGTGTTGCTGTTCCCTCTTGAAAATAAGCCACAGCATCTCTTCTGTTTAAAACAAAGACCGATTCCCTGCTGGGTCCGTTTTCACAAACCCTGCCAACACTGGATAGAATTGGCCACTTTTCTCCCTCTTTCTCTAACTCTACAGGGAAAACTTCACTCAAAATCAAGAGTGGGAATAGTTCTCATAGCTGAGCAGCTGAAATTAAATCCAGCAACTGCGAACCTGGTGTAGGGCACGAAAAGAGTGTTGAAAAGATCAAGGCACAAAAATTCACAGGCAAGGTAGCATCTTTTGTACCTGCTTCCAAAACAGAATCTCAAGAATTTGTTTTTTAATAAAGCGTCATCAGCAAGAGAATATACCCCCAAGCAGCAAAGCTCATAAAAGCTCAAGTAGCTTTTATAACTTGATTATTTATTAGAATGTTTTTCCATTTTTTTAGAGCAGAAAATCTAGCATAGAATTTTATAGTAGAAGAGCTAAAGGGATATAGATTTCTTACATGCTTGCCAGTGAACTCAACTTTTGATTTCAGTGTTCACATTTAGGAGATTTAGCAGAGAGAGCACATGGACTTTTCAACTTCATTTATTTGATTTGGGAGGTAAAAAAGATGAATGTCCAAACCCAGGAATAAAGTTTTGTAAAATATTACAACACCCCAAATCGTGAGAGAATACTATTGCTCTTGGGTAAAATCGAATTGGAAGCAAATAGAACTAGAGATCACAGTACTTAGATAGGTGTTGGGGTTGGTTTGTTTTTGAATCTTCAACTAAATTTGGGGTGGCCAGAAAGAATTCTCTTTTCCACCCCTGAAGTATAGAAAATCAGCTGCTAAGTCAGAGATTTACTTCTGCACTTCTGCTTATACCCTGTGAAAGTATTGCTACCATCACGTGCCCAAGGACAGAGCTTTAAGGAATATAGTCCATGGAAGTCTGAGTAATCAGACAGTCAAACTTGGAATCATTCCCAGTTCTTCAGAAGTAAAGTTAATTAATCTGGGAGCCCATCATTTGTGTATAAGAAATTCAAGAAAAGTGTAATTAGTTCTGCAATTAGCTTTAACTTTTCAGAAAGATTTCTCAAAAGTAGGCATTAAAATCTTACCCCCTCCTCCTTCAAACCATATTTTTAACTGGTTTATTACAGCTGGTATTAAACGTGCTGTCTCATTGGTTGATCTTGCTGTAGAGGGAAAAATCCATTATTGGCTGTGTCTGTACAGTAAAGTTCTGCTTTATCTCCGTCCTCAGTTGTGACTTATTAGTTGCTCTTAACGAGCATGTGGCTAGGAACAATGTAGTGAACATTGTTTAGCATCTTGAATAGAAAAGGCTTGATCATGCTTCCCTGAAAGCTGCTTTTCATCGATTCTTTAGAAAACATTTTCTCTACCTGTTGCCCTCCAATTGAGCTTTACCTTCACCCATATGAATTTTGTTATGATGATTTTGACAAAAGAACTTGAATAAAAGTTGTTCAGGAAAGGGGAATTAAATACGTTACATCTAAATTTTGAGTCCTATTGTTTTTTCCAAGTTAGAAAATGTAGAGTAATTTCTAGAGTCAGGTTTTATTTCACGCTATTGAACATTCTAATCCAGACGGCTATTTAACCAGTTTGGGTCAGATAAAGTAATGACTGCCACAAATATCTTTAATTTGCCTTTTTATCTTTTATATATTAACAAAATCATGGTGTTTTATAGCCTCAATATTACCTCTCTCTTTTCTCTAACTTCTGATGCTTCTAGTAACAAATGAACAAGGCATTAAACAGGATTTGTATTCTTCTTCTTTCAGACTGCTAAGAAGGGAAAGTCCACAAGTAGATGATTACAACTAATGATACAGTTCCAATCTGCCAGTAGCTTAAAGTCTATACTATCTTTTTATTCAAAGTGAGGTGACGCCTCCAAAAGAAATGTCTATCACAGCAAGTTAAGGATGGCATTCAAAATTTATTACAATATATCTAGCTCTTTTAAGATTATGTTGCTCTATTTTTCCTATTTTATGTATCTTTTCAGTAGATTATCCTTGATGTTTATACAATTTCAGTCAAATTTATTAAATGATGTATATATTTTCTTAAAGTGTTGAAGACTCAGTCCAGAAATTATCATGTTTGCTGTAAAGTAGGAGAATTTCCAAGGCAATAGAGTCCCCAAGCAGCCCACTGCCTTCTGTCTGGCAATGATTTTAGGCCCGCCATGAACATCCCAATTAGCCACAGTCTCCGTCACTCCTTTTTCTTTTACACAGAGTTTGTAATCCCTGGACTACTGAAAGATATTTGGTTAAAAATCTAGTCATAAAGTTGTTATTACTGTTTCACTTTGGGTTAATCTACTCACCATTTCCTATAAAACAAAATCCCCTAGGCCTTCTTTGTCTATTCCTCTGTTCCAAATAAATAGCAAATTGAGTTAAAAGGGAACCTGAAAATGTGCAACGTCAAGTCTAATGCTGAAGGTCAATTGAATCTAAATGGACTTATTAGAATCATAGCAGAAGTTCAACATTTATCTATTCATCATCTACTTATTGAGCACCTACTCTGTCCTAGGCCTTATTCTAACTGCTGGGTATTGAAAGAAATATAAATAATAAGCAATGGACAATGGTAAGGGGTGTGCTGTGTAAACAAGTTACTTTACTGCAATTATAATCCTACCAATAGGTTTTAACCAGACACCAGATGATCATCTTATAAGTTGAGACAGATCATATGTTACTAACTTAGTGTGAGTAGAATGACTGGGACATTGAATACAGCTTTTTGTATACAAAACAGGAATACTACAGAAATGCATGTCCTTCTTTGACTGTTATAGTAAAAATACATGATGGATTTTATTTTTTCATATTTCAATAGCAGTCATGGTACCGTTGTAATATACTTTAAATTAAAATTGATATTCTATCTCAAGAAAAAAAGAGGCTGAATTAAAAAAACAATTAATATCAAAACTCTCCACTCTATCTTACCAGGCTTACAGGCATAACAAGAGAAGAAGTCAAAATCAATGTATTTTTATATCTAGAATTGCTACTATTGTTTAGACAATCATTTTGCTTCAAGGTGCTCTCTAGCAATAATTTTTACCTTTTCATATTAATTTTTTTAAAAAAAGTGAGATGTTTGTTTATTATCTTTTATCTGTCTGTTTTTTATAAATTGTATTTGACCAACAAGTCAAGAATAACAAGATTTTGAAAGCCTAAAACAAAAACAAAACAAAACAAATCTCTGGGCACCGGTATACTTTATGTAGGATAAGTTTATAATGTCTATGAAAACAGGCAAATCAATACAAAGTGAACATGTTTTCTTTATTTCTAAGGATGTTGATAATATATCAAACTCAATTGGTCCACTAACATTAACTAGACCTATGAGGTACATATAAATTTACTTTGGGAAAATAATTCAAGGCATAGAGCTTTTATTTTTTATATAGTTTCAGCACTTAGATCATCATTTCTTTAACATTTTCTAAGCTTATTTTCTTGCAAGCCACATAAATAACAAGCATCTGTATATTAAGATAATAGTTATTATGGATAATAGTTGCTTTTATTGAAAAGTCAACATTTATTAAACGCTTACTGTGGAAATTGTATATTTATTCTCTCATTTGGGTCACAGAGCCACCCCATGAGGCAGGTACTATTATCGTCTCTAGCTAATAGGTAAGCGATTATAAAAATGAGTCAAGGTCACACTGATGGTTTTGCTATAGTTAAAATTTCTCCCTCTTGAAATACTTCTTTTGCTTCTTCCTCAAAGTTCCTGGTTTTGCAGTCCTCATGTTATTGTATCCTTTAATTTGATTTTATCTCAGCTTTTCAATTCCTCTCCTAAGATCAATGGCAGGGCTGGGACAGTGAGACAGAGTGACAAGGACTGTGGGCTTAGGCAAAAGTCAAGACAAAAGTCACTGAGGAAGAGACTCCAGAGGTGAGCCGGACCAGGGCAACTTGCTGGTATATCTAGTAGTATGGGAATCTCATGTTGCTTTCACAGACCAGGCAGCAGACGATCAAGTTCAGAAGTTCAGTGCCCAGGAGAGAGCTGGACACAGAATAGATTCTTTCCAAGCAGTTTCAAATGAATAAGTGAATGACTGAACAAAAGAAAGTCATCTAAGATGATCAGATCTCAAAATAGTTGGAAATCAGGCTCAAGGAGGCAGCATTAGTTTCTATTTATTACATGTTAAGTATTGTACTGAGAAACTTTTCATACTACAATTCGTTAAATTCCACAACCATTTTATGAAACAGTACACCTTCCAGGTGTATAACTAGCAGAGAAACCAGATGTCCAGATTTCGGCATGAAAGCCACATAGATGGACTTAATCCATGGTAGAAGTGAGGTTGGGAAGTTGCAAGAGATGCTGTCACTATTCCTCAGAGCTTTGTTTATCTCCAGGAACTTGACTGATAACACAGGAAACAATAGCAAATTGCATGATTTCCAGAGCCTGGAAGCAGGATTCAAATATTCCAACATATCAGACTTTCGCTGCTCCAGGGGGAGGGACCAAGGCCACAGGTCTTATGAGCAGACAGAGTAGGGATGGGCAACATGCAAAAATGATCATAGGTGAGTACTGCAGCTGATGAGCAAGTTGGAGACACACAGACACTGTCTGTGCGACTAACGAGGGGCCAGGAGTCCCCGCCTTTAGGGTTTTTTGTAAGTGAGGAGAGGCAAGAGTTGTAGTAAAAACTCAGAGCACTGGCAGTAAAGAATTTGGATCTTGGTTCCAATACACAAATCATTAGTTGTCCAGTTTTTGGCAAATAGCTTTCCCTGTCCTCAGTTTACTGGTTTCCGCATCTATAAAGCAGGAATGCTGAATATTAGGCTACATGTCAGAGAGAATTTTAATAGGTTTCATAAGTAGAGGTGAGGCTGTTTATGTGCTCGATGCCTCTAATTTCACACCCCAGCCCAGCAAGAAGCACACTTAACCCTCCAAGTATACATGTTGATTTGACTTTTTTGGATCCTATTTTGTATCATGAGGGCAAATTGTAACCACTTATTTATTCAACGCTCATAAATCTGTATCCAGTGAGCTGAGACAGTTTCTGAAATACTTTTCTAAATATTGGAATGATGGATATGATGGTTGGGTGAGTGTGACTGTGGGACGGGGAAGATGGACGTAGAGGAATTAACATTTCCCAGCCTTATTAGAAATTTAAAATGAAGACTAAACCTACCTTAATCCACTGGTAAGATTTCATGAAATCCTCTCTCTCCATGTTTTACTCTTAGAAAAAAATAATTATTTTGAAAATAGGTAAGATTAGAGTCAACTACTATCACTTATTTGTTAACTAGACATCCTATATCTACAACAGTTGATTTTCCTGCTAAGCTCACATGCACCCTAGACATGCTTCGGGCAGCTATTAATTCTTTTCTGTCTTTAACTGAGTATCAATTCGGGAACACAGAATCTCATTCAAAGCACTTGGTTTTATTGAAGCTGTTTATTAGTTATCCATCACACAAAGCCAACAGCAGGGTTTGTGGCTATGTGTATTTCTAGAAAAGAAATCTTTGGTTTCTTTGTATCCAAAGGTGTTTCCACTGACCTGTTAACGATGGATACGCCTTTTGAGAGGCCTTCCAAAGACTGGCTGGGTTTCTGTTTGTCAGAGCAGAGATAATTGGCCCCCACAGGAATGAAAGCCATGACCTGGGTTTCTTAAGTGAAACTGTTAGAAATGGCTTCCAGGGTTAGACCTACAGTGGAGGCAGCCTCCCAATTCATCTGGACAGTGGAATGAAGAGGTAGTCAGCGCAAGAGTATGATCCAGCCCCTGGAAATCAGGCAAACAGTGGAGGGTCATGCTCTGGGTATCTCTGGGTTCCCTTAACACTCTGCATTGAGCTCTTCACTGTGAAGTAACGCAACCGTTCCCATTGGCTCTCAACTCTCTTTATTCTCAGCTTCTAGTGCTCTCCAGCCTCCTTTCTCTTCCTAGGCCATTTCCAGGTTCTATTTATCTTTTCTCCTTATCCCAACTTTTCATCTTTACTCAGAGCATCCCTGACAAAGTATGGCAACTCCAATAATTTGATCTGCATGAGGAGCAAAACTTAGAGAGACAAAAAGAGAAAATATTTTTTTGTAATTACTTCTTTTCTCCCTTAGAATTTCTACATTCATAGCTGTAATAGAATAATGTCCCATATTTATGTATAGCTTTGTAAACTTTTGAAATGATGTTTTAATGAAATACTCAATGACTTATTTTGTCAGTGCAGTTTCATTCCAGATTTACTAGGAATTTGCTACCATGGACAAAGGCAAAGACACAAGAAACTCTCTGAGACTCAGTTTTCTTATTTGTAAAATGGGAATAGTCACTGTACCTCACAGAGTTGTTACTGTGATTAGAAAAAGTGTGTGTAAACCCTCAGTAATGTGTTATTATTAAAGGGATATATATATATATATATATATATATATACATATGTAATCTGGCCAAATGATCATGAGGATAGTGACTGAAAGTGACATTAGCATACAAATTCGTATGGAGGCTTGTTTTAATGATGAGTAAAGATGATTACAATCATTCTACTCAGGACAACAAATACCTCTAAAAGATTTGAGCCAATGTACAAAATTAGTTGCATGCCTTAGTGAATTTGAAAATTATGTATATACATATATGGTACATATGTAGTGTATGTATATGTGTATATATGTATGTGTGTGCACATATATAAAATTTGATGTCTTCTGTTTATGAAGACATCTTTTCGAGGTTTCGATGGAACTTAAGATAATAGAATTATTCCTTGATAGCCACTAATTTAAAAACAAAAACAAGAAAGTGGCAGTGTCTATGAGTATGGATTTAGTAAAAGTTTTAAATAAAGTTTTCTTTTGTTAATGATAAGAGTATCTTTGTATTCTTGGAAAATATTTCTGAATGTATAGTTGGCCATTCATATCCATGGGTTCCACATCCACAGAATCAACCAACGTGATCAAAAGGACTCCAAGGCCTCTGTCTGTACTGAACATGTACAGACTTTTTTCCCTTGTCATTATTCCTGAACAGTACAATATAACAACTATTTACATAGCGTTTACATCATATTAGGTATTATAAGTAAACTAGAGATGATTTAGAGTATATGGGAGGATGTGGATAGGTTTTACGCAAATACTACACCATTTTATATAAAGGACTTGAGCATCCACTGATTTTGGTATCCTCAGGGGTCCTTGAACCAATCCTGCAGGAATACCAAGGGACAATTGTAATTTAAAAGTCGTGTTAATAGTTTTGAGGCAATGATCAATATGTATATCGATTCAAGGACTTCTTCCCATAACTCAAAAGTATGCACAACACTTTGCCCTAGAGTTTCTTGGCACAGATTAGAAATAACTGCTGTACAAAAAATAACATATAAATAAAATGAAATTCTGGTCTTAACTATCAATTCTTCCTCTTCAGGCTATTAGTACATGTCTTAGCTTTAAGTTAGTGGGTTACATTCTACATGTTTAAGCTCATCCACATCCTCTTCTTTTCATTTTCCTGCTCCATAAGTATTTTGCTATTTAACCGATCAATCACCATTACATGGGTTGCATTTTCATTTCGAAGAAAAAAACGGTAAAAAATCATATCATGGATATTCCTTCTTAAACAGATTGGACACTGGGAAAAACAAACACTAAGTAAATGCCTAATGGGGTGAATCTGAGAGGAAAGTGCTTCTAGCAAATTCAGACTGTGGACATGTTTGAGTAACATTTTGTTATCTTTGCTCTGAAGACATATGCTAATGGATGGGCTTGAGTAGCATTAATGAGCTCACTCCATTAAATTAGTTCTTTTTTCTTGTTAAATATCCAAAAGAGAAAGATGGTCCACTTAACCAGGAACAAAAGTTTTCATTTTAGTGCAAAAGAATCATGATGCATATTTCCTTTCTAATTTAATTTCTAACCATTAAGACTCAATTCTATAATGACCCACTGAAGCACTTGAAGAGATTAGAGAAGTATAAACTGAATGTCATTTGAATTTGGCTGGCTAGGCACCACGATGTTATATAGCATAATTCGAATTTAACATCATATTTTTATGAGGCCACCAAGATGAGGCCCAGTGACTTCCATGAACAATTACTAAGAAGGCCATCAAACGGAATATGAGAATTGATCTCTTCTCCGGTCATCGTTATTATTAAGGGTCACATAGGCCAGGCCTTCCAGTCTCTGTAATTTGAACTTTTGTTAAAATAGCCAATTTTTCACTCTCAGGATCACAGGGAAAGGTTGCTTTCAGTCTGTGGGCTGAGGGAAAAAGATTACAGCTCTAATGAGCCAAATCTGTGTAAATGAGAAAATAATAATCTCCTCATAATAAGAACTTCCTTTTTAGACTAAACGTTGGCCATGAGTTTTTCAAAAGAAGAAAAATCACTTCACTATTTCGTTAAAAGAGTATATGAAAATTAATGCCAAAGAGATTACTTGAAAGGAGGAATGAAATGACTTTGGCTTGTTTTCACAAATATGTGCATTGTTGGAATCTCATTCTGATTTTCTAGTCAAAACAATGATTGTTCTTTTCTATGTAGTTTAGATAGCAAGGACCAGTATGTTGTCTAGTCAAGTAGCACTTGAAGTTTACTGCATAAAACAATTGCTCTCAGTCTTTGTGAAGATTGTCCTATAGGAAGCAGATCTAGAACACCCATTTCGCAGATGGAGAAATGGACCATGGCTTGCTCTAGGTTTAAATGAGTTCTTGAGTTAGAATTAGAATTCAAGAATGTCAGCGCCCATATCCAATATGAAGATCATTGGAAGCAGCAGGAGCAGTTGCAGTGGTGATGGTGGCATAAATCGGAAGGAGGAAACATTTTAATAACCCTGGCAGGACTCAGGTAATGAGCAGATTTCACTTGGAACTCAAAACCCAGAGAAGCATGTGCATAGCTGTTTGTGGTTGGTTGCTCAGACTTACCCATAATGTGGTGACATGTTACTTAGTAAAGGCACAACATTCTGCCAGTGTTCCTGGGCTCCTTTTTCTGGCTTCTCCTGGCCCTTTGAGATCTGCTGAGTTCCCTATCCCTCTAAAACTTGATATTTCTGAGACTTGAGACCAAGAGAATTTAGAAGTTTAGTTGGAAGTTTTATAGCCATTTGGAAAACCCTGCTGGAGAGGGCAGTCCCAGAGAGGAGAGTGAACTGATAGCGTAGAGAGTGAAGGTAGAGGAAGTGAGCTCTACTATGCGGCTTCTGTGGAAGGTTATGTCACAGCCAAGGAGGGCTCCAGCCAAAAGAAGGGTCATTGAGGGGAGGCCACTGGAATGGGGCAGCAATGTTTACTCGCTTGTAGGGAGGTTTGGGAAAGCCAATGTTCAAAAGTCAGGGATTTTCCATAATTAAAGTATCTCCCTTTCCATTCTCAAAAGAACATCACTCTGCATTATCTTGATTCATCACCATGACAAACTAGTAAGATAGTCTGAGCAAATACAGTGTTATTGTCCACATTTTGGAGATGTTAAAAATGTCCCATAGTTGTGATGTGGTTGCCCCCAAGATCAAAAAACTGGTTGATGTGAGAGCTTAACTTCCTGTTCCTTTTGTCTGACCCTTGATTGAGGACTAACTGGGGATTGGTCCAATGCTTAGTTACTTCGCCGAAGGAACAGGAGGCCCATCCCTGTTCTTGTTGTTTTATGTGGTCTGTGATAGATATGATTGATAAGGTTAAACATGTACAGGAAATGTAATAAAGTAAAATCTACAAGGCAAAGGCTTTGGTCGCTTTGACAGCTGTTTCTGAGGTAGATACAACAGTATTGATGCACTGATCCGGTGATCACATATCCTTATAATAGGGATTACTGCTCCCGGAGAAAGGGCTTTGATCAGTTGTAAGAACTCAGGGATTATATGACACTTTAAAAAAGTCTTCACCACTCTTTGTTAGTTGTTTGGTCTCCTCTGATCACTTCAAGTCAGAAATACAAATTATAAAAAAGAAATGAAGTATTATGCTTTCATAGAAAAACGAATGAAAGAAGGCCTTTGGAAATTTTCCAAGTTATCACAGATAGACTGTGTTAATCCTACTGATAGCCCACTCATAAAATATTATACTTACTGTGAAGTTCAAATCTTACAATTTGAAATCAGTAGCACACTGATTTTTAAATTCCTACAAAAATCTCTCCATCTTCCCACAAGTCCCACTCAACGACACCACCAAACAAACTCACAATTTTAGTATAAACAGAAGCAATAAGATAATTCTCTTAGTATTCCTGAATCAGGTTTCCCTCTAAGAGTTCCTTCTTCAACATTTGCTAAATTTGCCCTGCTCTCCGACTCACAGTAAACAGAGTGCAGAAGCATGAGACAAAAGCATCTCATTCATCCCACATAAATCTATTGAACCCCAGCTATATGCTTGTTGGTTAACTCAGTCTTGAAAATAGAGCCAAGATGTGGAAAATATAGAAACATCAATTGGCAGACATGTAGATCAGCTTACTGTGGAGGAGTATAGAATGGAATATTTTTGGTTGTTTTCCCACTCTCCCCTTCAATCTTGCTTAAAGCTTTACCTCTTAAAACCCTCTGGCCCACGGGGCTGGCCCCGTGGCCGAGTGGTTAAGTTCGCGCGCTCCGCTGCAGGCAGCCCAGTGTTTCGTTGGTTCGAATCCTGGGCACGGACATGGCACTGCTCATCAGACCACGCTGAGGCAGTGTCCCACATGCCACAACTAGAAGGACCCACAACGAAGAATATACAACTATGTACCGGGGGGCTTTGGGGAGAAAAAGGAAAAAAATTAAATCTTTAAAAAAAAAAAAAAAAAAAACCTCTGGCCCTGCCAAAAGTACAGCCTTGACTGGGTTAATAAACCTCATGGGCACAAGAAGCTATCATTTGTCAAATGTTTTATCAAAATTAAGATATATCATGTCTATAGAAGCCCTTTGATTCTCCAACGGGGAAATAGACCAGTCAACACGATGAATAGGGCTAATTTGGCCTGGCTTGTTCTTTCTAAACTACATTGCTATCTCATGGGTGTATGACAATCAAAGTTAATAACATGGTAGGTGGCATAAGTAGATTAGTACTTGCCAGATGGATGGTATTGATGTAAGCGATATGAGTTTGGGGGAGAGAGGAAAGGGAAAGTTTCCATGAGTAGAATATGAATATCTGCTAATGACTGATTGGCCCTCAGTTCAAAATCCTATGAAAGCCAGTTGGTGAGATGAAGCATTTTTCCACATAGGGTGTGTCAGAAAGGAAGTTTTCTGTAAGGATTTGATCTAAAATCACTCTTGAATTTCTCCTCTCTCCTACCCAGGCTTCATTCTACTTTCTCTTTGTTCCCATGATCAAAACCAGCAAGTACAACAGTTGTATTTTCTTTCTTTGTTAAACAAAAACTCATATTTGATCCTTTGGGAGATGAAGATGAGGTCCTTATAGATATCTCTGGGATTTATACACATACCATGAACTTAGTTAAACTGGCTAAAATTTTCCTGATGGATGACGGTGCAAATACACTCCTGATAAGACACAAAACACTGGTAAGAGTTAGCAATATTCAAAGAATGAGTTAAATTATATCTTCTTATCTTATAAACCAATTTATATTAATGACAGACAAATAAGAACTGTCTTTATGGTTAAAAAAAAAACATGAAATCTCACTTCACTTACTTAAAATGATTTTCAGAATAGCTGAATTTTAGTACTGCAAAATAATTAAGCTGTCACAAGGACTTTTCCATAATCAAAATTGATCAGTGTCGATATTGGTATATTATATAGGTATTTAAATACAAAAATAAAAGTTTTGAGCTTATAACCAATTTTTGGTCGTCATTCTTTTTCTTTTTTTTTGGCAAGGAAGATTGGCCCTGAGCTACCACCTGTGCCACTCTTCCTCTATTTTGTGTGTGGGATGCTGCCACAGCATGGCTTGATGAGCAGAGTGTAGGTCCACACCTGGGATCCAAACCCACAAACCCTGGGCTGCCGAAGTAGAGCATGTGAACTTAACCACTATGCCACCAGGCAGGCCTGGATAGTCATTCTTTATTGCCAATTGTCTATGCTTAGAAAATGGTGAATTTCCTTTGACCAAAATTTTCAGGTTTAGTTTTTCACAGGTTTAATTTTCTGATCCTATCTATATCTTCTCTCCTCTATGCCACACATATGCCATTTAATTCTTAACAACAACAAAAATACTTTGTTTTTGCTTGGATTGTGAACCTTTTATCTTCCTGATAAGAACTACTTGCTATTATTCTTTGCCAGAATTAATAAAAGTTCCCTCCAAAGCATTTAAAAATTCTCTGCAAATTCATTACTTCAGCCTGGCCATCAAAAAAGCACTGAATATAACATGTTTTAGTTTTCACTAAAGAAAACTTGGTCACATTACAATCTGTCTGTTTGCCTCTGATAGACAGAGATGTGAAATGTGAAAATTGAACATCACATTCTCTGTGCACTCACAAAACACTAAGAAATACATTCAGAAAATATAATAATAGGGAATCAAAGAGAGCTGTGGGCTCAAGTATCATCTCAGCGATTGGTAAAAACTAAACTCGCAGTCAGGGATGCTATAGTATAAAATATCCGTGCTGTTGTTGGTACTGAAGGCGACCACCGATTCATGTGGAACTGGTAGTCAGGCAGTCATGACGGTGCTGTGGTGCTCAGCCCTTGTGAACCCTGGGAGGCTTCTGTATTTTTCAGGCTGCAGTTCTCTTACCGTTGTTATCAGTTTTTCAAGGAGAAGCAAGCTAAGCCTTGTCAGAGCTGACTGCAGTGTCTTCTGAAGCCTTTCCTCTCCAAATTGAAGCTAAAAGCAAGGAAATTAGGCTGCCACACAGAGGTCAGGTAGTTCCCAGCCCTCCAGGGCACTCCCTCTAAGAGGATCTCTCATTTCCATCAGTGTTCTCTATTTGGAACACCTGTCCAGGGATGAAGAACTCATAGCCCATAATGACTTATTTGAAATATTCTTGATGATGTGGGTGAGAGGGAGCACAAAGTAGAATGAAAAGAAAGTGTTTTCATCCCTCCTTACATCCCTCTTACTGTGTGTCCTGATGAACCTAGCAATCTGTTGTTTATTGATCTGATAGTCTGGGTACCTTTTCTTAGATCGAGTTTGGCGCTGGACTACATTCCTTTACTCGGTGTTAAATGTCATTTAGAGTTGCGTTACTAATGGACCAGGACATAACTTTAATAACTTGTTTTAGCAAATTTGGCCTATACAACAGAATTCTTTACTTGATGACTACATCATTCAACTATTATATTATTAAGAAAGCCTTAGGTTTATATTAGATGTTGGAGTTTATAAAGAACATTTAGACCTCAAGCAGTAGAACTAAGCTTTATGGTGGCAATTTTCATACTATAGGCCTTTAATCGCTAGGGTTCCTTCTGTGTTTTAATGTCTAACAGAAAAAATGGTCTGGATCAGTGCTTCTCAAATTTTAATGTGCTTATGAATCCCCTGGGATCTTTGTAAATGCGGATTCTGATTCAGTAGTCTGGGGTGAAGTCTGAGAATGAGTTCCCAGTAGTCATCAAAACAGGAATCTAGGGAGACTGAATACGTAGTTCTCAGGAGCTGCCTTAGAAATTCAGGCCTTCCGTGGGTCCCCTTTCAAACTGCCTCTGGCTTTTGCTTTGGGGCTGCCCCCTAAAATAATCCAGTTTATTGTCTCTTGACTCAGAATCCCCATCTCCCTAGAGTAGCATTGCCAGATTTAGCAAACAAACAAACAAACAAACAAAAACCCATAAAATAAAAACAAAGAGATGCCCAGTTAAATTTTAATTTCAGATAAATAATGAATAATGTTTTAGTATAATTACATCTAAAATATTACAAGGGACATACTTATGCTAAAAACTCGCTCATTGTTTATTTAAACTTCAAATGTAAGTTGATGTTGTGTATTTATCTGGCAAACTTACCCTTGAAACTAGTGCCCTGATGTAGATTGGTCTAGACAGACCTCAGCACTATTGACTTTTGGGCCAGATAATTCTGTGTTGTGGGGGCTGTCCTGTGCATTGTAGGAGGTTTAGCAGCATCGTTGGCTTCCACCTACTAAATATCTGTAGCACGTGCTTGTCACAACTGCGAGTGAGGTGGAAGATGTCTGCTGATATTACCAATATCCTCTAGGGGAGCAACGTCACCCCCAGTTGAGATTCACTGGTCTAGAGGAAGAGATTGTTTATGTGTGTGTGTATATGTGTGCGTGTTTGTACATGAGTGTGTTTATTTCTGGATAGTTAGGGTGCCAAAATATGAAACTTCAGGAAAGTTTTGGTTGTCTGTCTTTTTTCAGTCAAGTGTGATATATAATGGCAATTTCTAAGGCAAGGTCAATGAAAGTTATGAGATTACTGAAAAATTTAGAGACAAATATTATTTCATATTTATCTACCTGTGAATCTGTTTTCTCATGCCCTAACACCCCAAGACATGCACTCATTTAGCATTTAAAAACTATATTCATCATAATGTTAATTATTCTGTTCCCTTGTATTTTACCCCATTTCTACAGCTATGGAATAAATATTTGTCCTAAGTGCCTGTGGGATTAAATTCACACTCTCTTCCCCAGCATGAGTGATCTTCTCCTACCACCCTCCTCCCTCCTCAATCCCTCTCCCATTTGGTTTTCCACCATATTCTCTAATATTCCTCTCTCACCCACCACATCATGCAAGGCAAATCAAACTTACACTACCCACTGATTATGGTGTCGTGCAGCATTTTCTGATCATGTGCTTTCCTAATGCTGCCCCTCTTCCACCCTGCCTCATAGCCATCCTTTAAAGCAATCTGTAAAATCCAACTCTTCAGGAAACCCTGTTTTTATTTTCTGTGCCTGAAAGAATCACTCTTTTCTTCTTATCTTTCTTTCTTATCTGTGTCTCTCTTATATAGCACAACACATTTTGTCCCTTGGATTAGAAACGTGTATTGCCTTTATCTCTGTTACTCATGAGGAAAGACCTTCAGAGTAGATCTGGGGACTGATTCAATGGTGCATCTTCCATAGGGCCACCGATGTGCAATCCCCTAACAGACCCCACCTTAAGGCCTTTGCTTGGTAGGTTTGTCCCCATAGCCTCATGGCCCACTCCCTCACTCTTTGAGAGCTCTTCTCAGTAAGGCCTTTCCTGACCTCCCTATTGAAAATTGTCACAGTTCCCATCCTCCACATGCTTAACTCCCTTTCTTGATTTATTTTTTTCCATGATAGTCATCACCCTCTCTCATACTTTTTTTTTACTTATTTACTTGTTTATTATCTGATTCCCCTTACAAGTATATAATTTTTTCTAAGGCAGGGTGTTTTTATCTCTTTCATTTATTATACTTTCCTTAGTGCCTGGAGCAATTTCTGGCACAAAGTAGGTATTCAGTAAACGTGTTGAATAAGTAAATGCATGTGCTGTAACATCTGAGAGCACTTCAAAGGGAGTTGGTCTTAAAAATATTTGATATTTGGGAATATAAGTAGAATAATTAGTAGAAACAAAGCTATTTTAGCTGTAGAACTTCTAACACATACCCAGACACAAACTCATCACTTTATTATGCAATCTTGTATTTATTTCACGTTGAAGGCTAAGGAAGAAAAGCTGAAAAATTGTATTGCCAGCAATTTGGAGGGGAGGGTACTGAAAAGGGGCCCCTTGTGTAAACTTCTCTAATACCAGGTTCTGGAGTTTCCACAATTCCTGATATAACAAATACTATGTTACTTGCTACTTGCTAAATAGCTGTAGAAATCAAATTGGACCTAAAAGAAGGTGGAAGAAAACCGTTTCATAAACTTTTGCTTCTTTTTCCTTTTACCTCTTTTATTGTCTTCACAAAAGTTGTATTTGAAGTGAGCAAATGCCCTCTGGGGCTGTGTATACATGGGATGTTAAGGTATTAAGTGATCATTTTTGTGCAGTTGATCGCTTAGGTCAAATATGCCATTTCGGTAGATCATTCTCCCAACCACATTGACCAACTGTAAGTGAAATTGACTAGTTAATTTAGAACTCCTGAGTCAACATTACCATAGACAAGGAGTCAAACTTTTTTCTAAAGCACAAATAGTAAATATTTCTGAATTTGCAGACTATATAGATTCTGCCACAGCTACTCAACTCTACCATTGTAACTCGAAAGCAGCCATAGACAATAGGTAAAATAATGGCATGGCTATGTTCCAATGAAACTTTGCTTTATGGATACTGAAGTTTGAATTTCTTCTCATTTTCACATGTCATGAAATATTCTTTTTTAAAATTTCATTCAATCATTCTTACTTGCGGGCCCTACAAAAAGAGATGGTGGACCAGATTTGGCCTACAGACTATAGTTTGCTAAACTCTGCTACAGACTTTTTGCTTCAGGATCATGTTGGTGTCCTCTAAGGCTATTCTAGTGCAATCTGAGCATGATTAAATTGGAATTGAGTAGCCATGATAAATGTGTGAGATCATGGCCATGTTAAATGAAAGAAAGTCAAGATTTTGCGTCAGACAGCAGCTCACGGCAGATATTGCAAACCTGACTTTGACTTTAATCTCCAATTAAGACTTTGTAGATTCCTTGTGCTTTTATCTAAATCTTATTCTCACTCTGAAACTAATGCAAGCCCATCTATGCTTGTACTATATTTTCTCCTGGCGATACCGGCTCAACATAAAGTTAGTGTAAGAGAAGCCATCTTATAGAAGAAAGCCATGTTGGAACTATGAATCGCCTGGACTCACCAGTCCCTTTGAATCTTCGCTTTAGTTTTCCTAGATAAGTAAGGGTCTGTCTCTAGGGGATTTGCAGGTTCTGTAGATTTTATGGCCCTTCCCAGCTGCAAAAGGGTAATAACTTTGTTCTTTCAAGTTCTCTAGGAATGTGATGGCCTCTGGACAGAGGTTCTATGCTGATTCCATGACAACTGAAAGATCTGATGTGGCAACTCCCAGTCTGCAACACCAGGAGGTTCAACATTTCCTAACGGCCTCCCCTCTAACCCTTGGCCTATATAACTGCTTCAAGATTCTGTGGCCGCCTTAAGATGGTTCTTTTGGACATTAGTCAGTCATCTTCCCCCTTGCTAGCAAGCTGTAATAAAAAGTCCTTCCTTTTCTACCACCCTGCCTCTTGACTATTGGCATGTCTTTCAGTAGGCAGATGACCCCCATCTTGGGCAGTAATATGAGCATTTTAGAAAAATTCATCAATGATTTTTTTAAGCTAGTATTAGTATGTATTTTTATAAATGGAGAGTCAAGCATGTTATTTTCTACCCTTTGTGATCCTTAATACTTTATATTATGTTTTCTCCACATGGTCATTTTAACTGCAAAGTGATAGTTCCAGCAAAAGACAAAGAAAAGATATTCAGAGTTTAACACTATGTAATTAAGATTTAAAGACACTAATCATATAAACTTCTATTTTAGATCTTGTCCACAATGATGTTATTTTTAGATCTTCTCTAAAATGATTATTTCCCCTCTCATTCATTAACAAATCTTTAAATAAATTGCTTACAACTTACATAACCTTTAATGCTTTTATAATACATTGGATAGCAGAGAATATCTTTCCCAAGATATTTTGGGCAACTGTTTATCTCAGCTTCCTGATTTTTTTCCCAAGAACGTCAAAAGGTGAATTTACACAGCCTCAATGTACAACACATCCAACTATTACTGATCATTATTAATGTGGTCATGATTGTTCAATCCAGTTTGTCTCAGAATTAGACAGTCTGCAGCCTCTGTACCAGACTGAACCATCTACTCTTAGATGTGTTGGTTTTTCCAAGCAGGAGACCTTTCTGATGCTTCTGTCTGGAGAAGCTAGAGTACTTTCTTCTTGGTGGGGGGAGACTGGGTTTAGTCTCTGAAAAGAAATCTGTTAAGATGCTGATAATGTATTTTCAATCAGTAAAATTAGCTTTTCTCTTAATTAATGAAACAAGCCTCTTCTACCCATTTTATATTACGAAGGATTAAGATCTCTTGTTCCTTGTGTTAATTGGAGATTTAAAATATGTTTCCATCTAAGTGCATTAGCACTGAGATCCCCCACCTTCCCAACTTGTGCTTCCTGTTTTAAAAGCCAATTAAGTGTTTTCATTGCTGATTGGCTAGAAGCCTATACAACTTCCTGGCTGCAGGCCATTAACACCCTGGCTAGAAGTGCTGACAGGAAGATGAAGAGATTTACACCCTCTGATTTCTGTATTAACAACAAGGACAAAACAGTATGTGGTCTTGTCAGAGGATAATGCAATTTAAAGATATGATTTCTTTTTCCACAGGTGCATTTGTCTCTGAAAATTAGCGGTTCAGCTTGGGGTGAATAATAAGGCATCTTCTCTGATGAGTTTGAATCACATTTAAAAAATCTGTATTATAGACAGGTTCATGATTTATAAAACTATTATTTCTCTAAATGATAGAATGGGAATCAGCTTATTTTTTAGATCTAAGTTCTGATAACTTGAAAAATTTAGTAGAAAGGAACAAGTATGGAAAGTGTGATATTTTGTAAAGGGAAAGTGCGTACATATATAATAATGGAGAAAAAACTTCTGTTAATCATTTCAGTTGGTTTTCTTTTCTCTTTTTTTCTTTTGGCGAGGAAGATTTGCCCTGAGCTAACATCTGTGCCAATCTCCCTCTATTTTTTGCATGTGGGACACCACCTCAGCATGGCTTGATGAGTGGTGTGTAGGTCCATTCTGGAATCCGAACCCATGAATCCTGACCACCGAAGCGGAGCACGGGAATTCAACCACTATGCCATCAGGCCAGCGCCATTTCAGTTATTTAAGATAAAATTACTTTTTAACAACTAAGAACAACACACACTATGATAATATGTTTGGTTTACTGAGTTAATTCTCCCCTTATTTCAATAATTAACTGTACATCTTTGCAGGGATATATGTGAAGTAAATGTGTGTGTATGCATACATAAACTTACATTAAATATAGAAGGACGTATGTATACATTTGACTATAGCTGTATATATAAATATACACCACACATACCTCTCTATGTATCTGGATCTATTTCTATATACACATGTGTGTATACATATACAAGCACATCTATGAATATTTTTTAATCATGCACATACATAAACATACATACATACGTCAAAAACAAGAGATAGACGTGTTCAGATTTAGAGAACCTTTGATATATAAACATTAGAAAAAGGAATTGGAGATGGGTTAAAAAATATTAATTTTGTGCTTTCAACACATGTTTTTCCATCAAATTAAATGATTGGATTTGGTTGAGCTCTAAGGCCTCTTCCAGCTGTAAATGATGAATCTAAGATTTGTTTATCTTCACACTCCCTTTCATGAAACCATTTAGGAATTCTGGAAATGATGGTAGATGATTATTGGAGCATAGAAAGATAGTAGAAGAAATACAGACGAAATATCAGGCTTTCAATAATCAATCAATCATTAGCCGTTGACCACATACTACTGCAAAAGCACTGTGCCGAGAGGAAGATAATACAAAAGAATTGAAGTCTTGTTCTTGTCTTCAAGACACTTATACAATAATTTTGGAGAAATATGTAGACATAGACATCAAAGCGATCAGTGGGAAGCAAAGATTGATAAGTGGGGTAGAAAACGCATAACCAAGTCTTACATTTCAGAATCAGGTGAGGTCACTTAAAAAAAATGTAGGCTGTACTGTAAATCTTGTTTGTCCAATTAATTTGCTTACAAAACCATTTCTCGGTAGCTGTTTCAAAGATAATCCAATTCTTTAGGGTCTAAATTATTACAAATTGTAAGTTCTAAATTACAATAATGAGACTTTCCCATAAATTGAGGTCACCATTAAAATATTCCACAATGGAAGGACAAGTCATCAAAACTTTAAGATGAAATAAATCAGCTGAAGCTAATTATTTTAGAGTTTTCTCAACAGATGGTTCTTTGCCTCCATGGACAAAACAAAAATAATCATTCCTCAATGTGATCAGACTTAAAACAAGGGTACTATTTTGATGTCTGTCTTCACTATAAGACACTGCACTGTGGATGTTCACAGAAATATAGAGCAATATATCTATCCTTGAGCAATCTAAAATTTAAATGGATAGAAAAAGGATGTATGAAAATATGATAACAATACCAATAGTAACAAATGAGTGCCAATGAGCATAAATTTGATGAGATACAGAGAAGAAAAGAGAAAAAAGATTTGTTTTGGATCTAAAAGGTTGAGCTGGGTTCAGATATTTTACTTGTGCTTTCAGCAAATATTTATTGAGTGTCTACTAAGTACTAGGCACTGAGGATACAACAGTAAACAAATATGACCAAGGCTCAGCCCTCATGAGGTGTGAAAATGCAAAGTAAGCAGACAGGTGGATGGATAGCAGAGGGTGGCAAAGCTGAAGATGTAGATGGGAAAGTACAAAGCCATGTTCAGGAGCTCATTCAGAAGATCAGTTGGAATAGGGCATATGGCTATTAAAGGAAAATCACAAGAGATAAGGATAGAGAGTGACTGACCTCATAATCACTCCCCCCAAAACATATTCACATAGTAATATCTGATAAGAAATTCTGGAAATAATGCTGTATTCTGAGATCCCAAATTTCGCTAAAATCAGATTAACCCTTACTAAGTTTAGTGGTAAGCCATCGCCTTAGAGATGCACCTCACATATCACTCATAGGGGGCTTCAGATGGATGGATTGCATTGGCATCTTAATAGATTGGTCTGGTTTGGACTCACTTCAATCACATATTTCCCAACAGGACAAGCAGAGATTACAAATAAGATGTCAGTATGTATCTCAAACACCATTCTGATGGAGGAGTATCTATAAATCACTCTAATCTCAAATTCCCAAATGTTGAGACCAAAAAAGAATATATTGCAAAGAAAGCAAAAATTGAATGTGAATTCAAAGAACTTGGAAAAATTTAGGATAAGTCTAGCTGTTTTAAACTTATGTTTGATCGTCTTTTTGTCGAAAAGCTATATGACTTTAACAATAGTTACATAGCCTTTGAGAACAAGAGTTTTATCTACCGAACCAAAGTAAATTAGAGTAAGTGACTCCAAGTTAATGAGAAGGCTCAATAAATTATAAAATAGTTTACTTGTGATTATAAGCAAAGGAAATAAGAGTTGTTCAAATTAACTTGAGTTGAGTTGGTCAGTTTTTGCAACATTGGGCAAATTTTATCAGCTCCTTTCTTACCATAAATCTCCAAGCTTGTTTTTAGGTTCCTCTCTTATGAGTCTTCACGATAAATGTTGTCTGATGAGTCCTGCATTTTCTCCTAGATGGCAGCTGGACAGTCATGGGGAATGTTTTATTTGCCTTTACATTGCCAATGATTAACAGTGTCTAGTGTGTCTGTTACATTAGTTTTGTCAAATGTTGGTAGATGAATATAAGGTCTAGCCACATATTAGGTTGTTTAAACTTAGAATCACAGGGTTATATAATTTTATAAATGGAAAGAACTTTGCAGATACTTTCTCTAATCCTTTCGTTTTTGAGATTCAAAGATTGAGATTCAATAATTTACTTGATCTTTTACTCCTGTTCAATTTCAATCTCTTACACAAATGTCTCTTTTCTTGCTTCCTTCTGTACCACCACATACCCTCTCAACATAAGTAAAGCATCTTGGTATCAAAGTCACTAAGGAAGAAACAACAGAGCCAAGCACTGGATGGAACAATGCTTGACTCACACAGAGAGGAGACAGGGGCAAGTTTATCTCCAATAGTGGACATCAATGCCCCATCTCTAGTGGATCCCTCAGCAGCCAATGCAGAGCAACTGGCCTACTGGCAACTCTCTCACACTGCAGTAGAAGGGCCCTAACCTCTTCCCTGTGGAGTCTGAAATTCTGAAAGCTGGGGGTGTGCCTAAGGGCCATTGACACACGGATTTACACTTAAGCAGAACAAAGGAACATTTCTTGAGCCTAAAACAGGGAAAGATATTCTTAGGCGAGGTGATAAGCCCTGCACAGGCTGTGTGGGCTCTTTATTCCCTGGTGAGGAAGGATTCCAGGTCCCAGGTCCATTCTTAGGCAGCTGAGTGAAGTTGAAAGACTGTATGCCAAAGACTGTCTTTCCCTGCACAAGCCTTATTTCCTTTCATTTAGACTACTGTTAAGTTTCTATCTGAGATTCCTCCTTTCACTTTTGCCTTCACTCACCCTCCAACTATTCTCTCCACAGCTGTCAGAGTGATCTTCAAAAATGTAAATCCGATCATGTAATTCTCTTGCTCAAAATCCCTGAATAACTTATTAATGTAGTTGAAATGAAATCCAGTGAAATCCAATGAAATCCAATCACTAAGATGGCGTAGGGCATCTGAATTATCTACCCCTCCCTACATCTCCAGTCTAATCTTTTGCCATGCTCCTCTTTGCCCACTGCTCTTCAAAGTTCATGCTCTATCTATTGAACCATGCTTCTTTACAAGAAAGACTTCTCAGTACTTTTTAATACATCTTTTTACATTCATAAATCATAAGATCAGGAACGATCATAAACAAGCTTGGAAGTAATATAATGCTGATTCTATAAAAAGTATGTAAGTACTCTGATACTTGAGGCTTAAAGCTATTCAGAAGGAATATTTTACTTCCTACCCCACACACGTGTGCCCCACTTCTAGCCCCTTATAAGCAGGAGAAAGTGTCTCTCTGACTGCCCAGTCATGCCCTTTTCCCGCCTTTCTCCTCAGTCTAAGTATCAGATGATGTCATTGGGCCCAGGAGAATGGCTGCACAACTGAAAGATTGTGAAAGACGATTCACTCTTCTCCAATTTACTGACATTCTTCTACAGCCAAATGAGTGTTGGGGAGAAATTATGCAAAGAGATAAATCAGAATAACCGATTAGTTCAGACTCTTGTGGTGAACCTTGATTCAAGTGAATTTGAGACAAATCCCAAACTATAAACTTTGGCATCATTTTTTCATTTTGAATGGATCTTATGTCAGGCATATTTAGTTACTCTGGGTCAAACTGCAAAATTTGGTAATTCTTTAAAAACTTTTGATTTTCTCAGGGTCTCAATAGAGAAGGTGGAAAATCGCAGAAATTCAGCCATTAAGCAGAAATATTTTGGCTTTCCATTTTCATTGTGCAAGTGCACAGCATGCAAATGTGTTTTATTAGCTCCAGTTTTCTCCCAGTAGGTACTTCCAAATCCAAGTTAAAATTATATAGGTTTACCAGAAGTCTTTAATATAAATTTTTATTCTGCTGGGGTTTCTTGGTTCTTATGTTACAGGTAGATTTTGTAGGCAGAAAAAAGATACTAAAATTATGAGACGAAAAAGTCTAATCCTTTTGATATATTTGATGTGAATCTTAGTTATTATTAAATTAACTTTATCAGTTACCTACTGAAATAAAGGCTTTAAGCTGATACTACTTGCTCCGCTGCCTCCTTATATTGAAAGCTTTTTCCATTTAGGTTTCTCCTTTCTTTGGCCTCCATCTACAAGTTCTGAATACAGTACTTAGCCACGTATTTTTGACAGGAAAAAAAAAATCATTTCTATTGTGGAAGAGGGTGGTGCTACGGAGCAAATTGAGAATAAAAAATGTTGTCAAGCAACTTCAGGAGGGCCCTTTACAGCTACGTAAAGGCTGTATATCACTGTACCTTATATAGTGCCGTGTATGTACTCAATCAATGTTACTGGGAATAATGAAAATAAACACTTGGGTTAATAGATTGACAGGCAGAAGATAATTTAATCCTTTGGATAATATGCTTAATTAGAAGTTTGAAACAATCATAAGCCAATTGATTCTCGTTTCAATTACCTTTGAAACTAATAGGATAATCTCTTAATAAGTTTCTGTGCTTATAGTCTTCCCTATTATTGAGGCTTTGACAAATTTTACTCAGGAAATATGTTGGACGTGAATCTCACACTCCTCCCATGGGCTTCCAATGTCCAGAAGAGTAAATCATTTCCCGAATTTTCACTGTATGTTAACATAAATATAAAATAGTATAACTTGTTATATAACACAACCTAACATATTAACATTACATAATATAATACAAATATATATTACTAGTTGTTTGTTCATCAATGCGGAGATTAGTTAATATTTATTGAGTGCTACTGTGTACCTGGGGAGTAATACTGAGACATAGGAGTCACCGATTCTGCCCTCATGGAGCTTATAATACTTCTGTAGCCAAAATACACATGACCTATGATAAAAGTAAAGAACACTACCAGGCTCTCTTATGTGGTAGAGAAAAGCAGTTGTAGAGATCCTTTAGTGCTTCCCTATCATTTACTAAATTATTTATCATCTCAAAAAATGTTGTGGCCTTATAGTCACTGTTTTTGCACACATTGTTCACATGTTCAGAATGTCCTTCTGGATCTTGGGCCCATGATGAAATCCTATTTGTTATTCAAGACCCAGCTTGTAAGCCACCATTTTTGGAGCTCTTTCCTGATTATTCCCTTCCCAATAGGCATCACTAAAGATTATTCCATCTCTGCTTCTCCAGTATAATGTGCTTACCACACAGCATTGTCTTATATATTTGCTTTTTCTACTGGACTGTGAGCTCTTTGAGGAAAGAAACTAGTGTTGTTCATCATGATATTCCTCAGGCAATTAGGATGGTGCCTGCCACATATTAGTGCCCAGTAAACGTTGACTGACTGTATTAGTCTGAGTTCTCCAGAGAAATAGAACCAATAATATATATATAAGATATAATAATAATATATAATATAATATATATAAAATATATAGAATACAATATATCTAAAATATATAGAATATGTAAAATATATATATATATAAAGATATTTATTGTAAGGAATTGGTTCACCTGATTGTGAAGGCTGACCTGCAGTCAGCCAAATGGGGACCCAGGAGAGCAGATAGCATGGTTCCAGTCTGAGTCTGAAAGTCTGAGAACTGAGAGAGCAGATAGTATGGATTCTAGTCCAAGTCTCAGTCCGAAGGCGTGAGAAGACTGGTGTCCCATGTTGAAGACAATCTGCCAGAGAGGGTGAATCCTCTCTCACTCGCCTTTCTGTTCTATTCAGTCCTTCAATGGATTGGATAAGGCCTACTCACACTGGGGAGGGTAATCTGCTTTACTCAGTCTACCAATTCAGATATTAATCTCATCCAGAAACACCCTCATAGATACACCCAGAATAACGTTTAGCCAAATATCTAGGTACCCTGTGGTCACACAAAAATTAACCATCACACTGACTGACTGACTAAATAATTAATGAATAGAGAATTTGGAAGTTCCCATGTGTTGATGTGATCAATGATGGTAGGAGTTCATGGCAGGGTTATTAGGAAAATTTAGATAAAGTAAGGAAGAGGTGGTAACAATGATACAATGCAAAACAAAATATCACACAACTTGAAGAGCTTACTTTTTACTTATTTGGATGATTTGCCTGCCTTGAATTAATAACAATTTACAAGTAGGCCCAACAAATATCAACCCAATTTGTAATCAATTTTCATGAACGTCATGACCATTCATTAGCCATGCATAAGGAGATGTAAGCTTGATGGAAAGCCTGAGCCTAAATTCTGTAAAATTATTTATTACTATTGATTATAAGCCAATCTCAGGTTTTGTAATTAGAATTTTATCTGCAGAGTAGAGAATGAAAACAAAGTCATTGTCAAAGCCTGTGGAGGTAAACCTCTCTACGTGAAATCAGTATGCTCATGAGTAGTTGTTTGCAATTTGGACTGAGTAGAATACACTGAGTAGAGTGTTATAATCATCAGCAAAGTTTCAGTTTGTGTATTTAAGATATGCTTGTTTTAGCAAAAAATGAGAAAAATCATTTTCCCTCACTTTTAAAACTTTATTAATGTAATTTTATATGATTGTATAATGTTAAATATAGTGGATATGCCATAATTTGCTTATGCAATCACCAACTGTACAATTAGCCTGTTTTCTATTTTTCACTGTTTTAAATAGTGCTGTACTGAATAATTTTATATATTTCACTTTTTTCTTCATATATTTATGGGTAGATTTCTAGAAGTGGAGTTATTGGGTTAAATTGTTATGATCACATCGCCAAATCACTTTTCAAAGATAGCATATCAATTCATACTTTCAGAATCATTGTTAATTATTATTTTAAAATCTTTGCAACATGAATAGGCTGGAGTGACACATCATTTTGTTTATATTTTCAGTTTTTGATTACTAACGGGCATTTTTCTGCATTAATGTTTGTCCTTTAAAGAATTCTCACAGAAAATCTTTTGGTAAAGTAAAACAAGCACACAAACAAGTCCTAATCGATCTGCATAATAAATGAATTTCCATTTGGCTTAATACATCTACACCGATAAAGACCAGTTTCTATCGTCAGATATGACAGAAAAGCCAAGAGGAAAGGTAGCTGCGCTCCACAGGGGCTCTATCTAGCTCCTTCAGTAAGAAGGGTTCTATTCCAACTTTCATGTAGGATAATAACATTGATGTTCAGTAGAATTTGATTAGATTTTATGAAGGATCTATATCTAGGAAGACAATACCGTGTGAGTTTGAAGAAGAGGTAGTAAAACTCTCTTCATCATTGAATCTTGTGCTGGGAAATAGATATTATATACTAGCACCGATGGATGAAAAAGAAGGCTATTAAAATGCTACATAGAAAAGTGATTCCAAAATTTGCCTCTTTTGACCCTGAAGATGACAAAAGACATGGATAGGCCAAGCTGAATCATGCTTATCTGATTGCTGATAATGAAATCAAGACAAGCAAGGGTGTTAGTTTGTGGTAGTTCATATCTGAGAACTGCCTCCAGGGGAAAGTTAGGCAGGGTCTGAAATCCAACTTTGGTTCTGCTGGCTGATCCTGTGAAGTACATCTTCAAACTTCAGGCCTTCAAAGATGATGCCCTTCCCCAATTCTTATAAAGGCACCATGTAGGCTACCAGAGGCCCTAAGGATGTTTTTAAGAAGCATGATTTGGAGAAACCTGAATTAGTACATGGATTTGAAAGCCAAGAATCTAGCAACCCTATTGAGTGAGATTACCATAGACTCATATTCAAACTGACTCTTGATCACCCACAGATTACAGGAGTCCCAAAATGACCACCTTGTTCCAAATCTTATGTATAATCAGTCTTCAAGGATCTGGGAGAGTCTCAGCCCTTCAGAGCATTTATATTGGACAAACTCCAAAGGTGATTCTGAGAAACACTTATTTGATGACATTTCTGCTTGATTATTTTTCACCTAGGGGATGAGTTCATTGTATGTTGCTGAATTTGCAGAGCTGGACAAACTGACTCTGTAATTCACCTGCACAGTTTTCCTTTCCCTTTCACACTTTTTGTCTTACATCCTTCTGAGGTTCAACTAATTGGCCAAGTGGATTTTTTTTTATAAGATTACAGACTGGGTAAGTGTGGTTGGCACCTACCAGAGACACTTAATAGACTTGTTTTGCAATGCCACGTTTGAGTGACTGCTCTTTAGCCAACCACCTAGAAGCGTGTAATTCTGCCAATGTAAATAAAGAAGCAAAAAAAAAAAAATCTAGAAAGAAAATAAAGAAGGGAAATGATAATGCACAGAGAGAGACACAGACAGAAATATCTTATAACAAATTCCAAAAATTCTTTATTGGTCTTCTGGCTGCTGCAAAGGACCAAAGCTGGAGAACTTCTTTTTGGATGACCTCTATTCTCTTGTCCTTGGTTAATCTGAGAATTAAAAACGGACAAAGGAGGTCTGGCTTTGAAGAGAGTTTTCCTTGAAGCTTTAATTTGGAGCAAACCAAGATCTTACAGCAGCCCTCCGCCGGCAGTTGTAGAATATTACCACATTGCCGAATATTTAAAAACAAAGCATGATTCCAAGCCCTAGGTCTGCCCCCCAGTTGAGAAGTCTCTTTTTATTAAATGAACTTCCATGGGAGGAGATGGGGATCTTGATTCTCTGCCAAAGAGGCTAGAGGGCAAATCAGAAGAATGTGCCATTTTCAGATTAGAATTTAAAAGAAGGACTAGGCCCATTTGGAGGGTGTGTGGGTGGAGGAGAGGCCTCCCTGGAGGTGGAGAGTCTGGGCATAAACCTGCACTGTGAAATGCTCTATTTCCACTTGTGCTTAAAAACCAAAGTAGTTTAAAATTAAATGAATGAGAGGCCATGTCTAAGATATTCAGACTTTCCAGATCAGATGGAAAGATTTCTCCTTGTCTGTGCCATACGTGTAGGCATGGGTGGAAGGGTATGGAGAGACTATTGTTCCCATTATTTTAATTTTTAGAGCCTAACGCTTTTGATGTCCCTGCAGATTTAGCAGCTTTCATTCATTGCCATGGTGATTTTGTACCTCATTTTTTTTAACATCACAAAGGAAAGCCCAAATGAAAAATGTTTGTGGCTTTTGCTATTAACACATCTACTGCCCTGGTGACAGCCAAAAATTTGGTTGTACCTACTAGCTTCTGAGGAAATATGTACTGGCCGGAACCTGATGGTCTGCTGCAGCCATTGCCCAGCCTGTCTCACTCAGCTGGGTGGGGCCTGGCCCTAAGACTGCTCATCACTTTGTTCCTGGGGACAGTGATTTGAAGGGAGGATGGGGGAATCTCATTTAAAATGTATATCACTGGGCCGCCATTTAAGTTTACGGGGCTTAGATAAAACTTTCATGGGTGCACTACACATAGTCTCTTTCTCCCCTACAGGATCTCTTTTCAAATGAAAGTCTTCGTGGGTTGACTTCATGTATGTTTATTAGCCTCAGTTCTTTTTCACGTTCCCTGAAAAAAATTCCTGCTTTCTCCCTCTCTCTCTCTCTCTCTCTTTTTTTTTTTTTTCATGCCTTCTTACATTCCTCAACGTTTAGGGCCTGGGCTATTTGCCTAAACTAATTATCTTCTGAATAATACACACTTTTTCACTCAACAAATATTTGATGGACAATTATATGCCATGCACTGTGCTAAGTGCTCAGAATACAGAATAAAATGACCCAGCCCTGCTCTTGTGAAATTTACAGATTAGCCGGGAAGATGGCTATTAATTCCACAGTTAATTAATTACAATTGAAGTAACTGCTGTGAAGGAGACATCTAGGGGCCATTGGTTCTATCTAGGCTTGGAGGCGGCCTCTCCGAGGAAGTGAGAATTCTGATACTGTGTGGGCACAATGAAATCCCAGGTATTCAAGTGCTGTGTCACTGAACAGCTGGAAAGAGTAAAACTCCTTGCATGGATAGCTAGTAAATGTTCTGGAAAAGAATTGTGGTTATGGCTGTTTAACAGGCCTTGAGCAAAGTAACATATATAAATAGACGCTTAATGAATCCTTTTAGTGTTAAAATGAGTATTAGAGAATAACCGAAGGATCCTTTACAGAAATCAAAATAAACAGGGTGAGACCCATTTCTCCCCGGTTCTCTCATAATGGCTGTATATCTCTTACTAACAGTGCTAAATGCTTACTATACAACTGTAATTACGATAGTTGACGTCAATAGAATTTCCCATGCTGAAGCCCAGGCACTTTTACTGAGTATTAGTTACTTATAAAATTGAATTAAAACTGTCTGTGTTTATCATTTCTAGGACAGGGGATAAAATGGAGCTCCCACATGTGCCTGACTTTTCCATATGTTAAACAACATATTCTTTGCTTTTCATGGTTCCTGAACTGATTCCTCGCTAACAGGTGCTGGTCTCTGTTCAGGCACGGAGGTGCAGATAAGGTGTAAACAAGTAAGTTAGCTAGGATGGGACACTTCTGACAAGTCCAGGTGTTTCTAGATTTAAAACTGTCACAGCATCCTGGGCCAGGCTAGGTGTGAAGGTTGGAACCTTGACTACACATCATCCTTGGAAACAGCCTTTCCCCAAAGCTGACAAAAGGATCCCATGAAAGCACCAAAAATAAGTTTGTGTTCTATTTTTAATAATACGGTACTTTAGGCTGAAGTTTGTACAAATTCAAACTAGGACAGAGTGTGCTTACTAAACAACAGAGTGTACTCAGTTCTATGCTGATACCTGGGGACTGAGGAGTGGGGAGGCACTGATCTATAAAGGAAACTCCTCTTGAGACATTTTCACTTAGATTGGGGAAATAAAGTGTCTTAAGTAGTGTAATAATTCAGTACTAATTTTTTTAAACAATCATATATGATGTAAACATTTGAATGAGTTTTGCTTCCACTCCAGTTCCATCTGTAAAGCGGAGGCAATAATACTTACTTAAATTGCTGTTGGGAGGATTAAATGTGTTCATGTATAAAGGAGCTTAGAATAGTGCAAATGATAAAACTGAGATCTTGATCAAAGTCATCCAGCTAGTCAAAAGGTGAAGCTGAGAAGTGACCCCAGGTAATCTCGTACCCGGCTGTGGTGTTATTCACCATTCCAAACTGCCACAAAACATGTTAGAAAGTGATAGAGCCAACACTCAAATGCAGTTATCAAAATTTAGATCTTTGCAATGCTCTATTTAAACATTTAGAGTCACATAGAACCTTAGAAAGTATTTATGTATTGTTTTCTTTCAGCAGATATTTGATAAATTGTGTGCACATAAAATACCGAAAAAACACGTATGTAAACACATAAACATTTTTATTTATTATTTTATTTTATTTATTTTTATTTATTTTATTTTTATTTATTTTATTTATACAATCAACCATGTCCTATAAGTTACGAGTTGTAAAAATTCAAAAGGTTGAGAGATGATTTCCAATAAGCAAGACTAGGGAAAAGGGGATTTTTTTGACACAGTCCCTTAAGAATGACTATAGTTTTGATAGGTAAATGTTAGGGGAGAAGATATTCCTCTTTAGAGGAAGTATCATGAGAAACACAGGCAAGAAGAAAACATGTTTAGGGCATAGACCAGTTCAATAGATCCGGGAATTCTTTGGCAGGAGTGATGGGAGATGAGCCTGAAAAGTGCATTGTGATAGATTCTTGGGTACCAGCATTTGGGGCATAAGACAGTAATAGAAATTTTTTCGAACATCAGAGTTTCCTGAGTGAAACAGATACTGATGATTTAGGAACACTGATCTTTTGACTGTGTTTGGAATGGATTTGGGTGAGAAAAGAGTAGAGATAGGAAGACCTTTCGTGCTATGATTACGAAGAATTAGATGTGATCTAATGAGTCAGAACCAGGCTTTTTCCATGAACTCTTGTTGAGCAAGTGACTACTTTTCATGAGAAGCTAGTTAAAATTACACCTGTCTCTCTCTATGAATGAAGCATAGGAATCATTTGTACCTCGTTAGAGCATTAAATGACTCTTCTGAAAATACTGTATTTCGTTTGTATGAGTTACAGTGAGTTTAATTGTTCATTACTAGATGCTCATACTCATGCCTTGAAAATATAATACTAATGTGATAGCCTATAACTTCTTCTTTTAATATTTTTGCTAGTTTGTTACAAAGATGCGAGCGCTAAAATTCAGCACAAGGGGAGCATTAATTCAAGCCATATAGAGCTTTGTAAACTTATAATTGTTTTTTGATGTGTATGGTTTCCTTTGTAGAGACAAAAAGAAAAAGCTACAAATCATGTTTATAATTTCTCACCACGTCAAATAATCAACTATTTGAAGTTGTCGAACATTACATTGTTAAATTTTAAATAGGAGACAGTTTTAACTCTTGTTTATTAAGATCCGAAATCAACATAGAGTGCATACTGAATAAGCATATAGAATAGTAGCCAATTCCATGAAGTCTAATTATACTAATATAGAATCTCATGCCTCATGCATGGTTCTTGGAGCTAGATGAAGTTTACCTGAAGAAACAAATTGTTGAGTATCAATGTGATTTACTCTTTCATTTTAGATTTTAGTCTATGCTATGGAACTTTTCAAGTGGATTCTTTGAACCACAAACGTTCAGATGTAAAATAGATATTTAGAATTTTATCCAATAGGACTATATATCAGAATATATAAAAGTATCCAGATATTTTATCAACTTATCAAAAATATTTTATTCTTATCTATGTTACATAAAATATATAACTTGTATGTGTTAGTAAATTATTACCAACTATATTTCCTTAACAACAAAACAAAATATAAGGAAAAAAGACCAAGAAGAAAAATGTTAAATAAAAAAAGCCGAAATTTCTTTGAAAATCTGTTGACCTACATAACCTTCGGAACATCTGGCCACTGCTCATTGTAGTTTGCCTTGTGTAGTATGTACAAACTATTCTCTGTTTAAGTAGATGCCTTAAATCCACACCAAAGCCAATCAGTAGTAGGTTAATGTACCTTCTTTTGAATAGACTCAAGACTATACACTACAAACAGCCTAGAAAGCGGACTTTGAACAATGAGTGAGGGCATAAGTTAACTGATTCCTTTGGGTCTTTGTGGAAGAGGTAGATTCAACACAGTTATAGATTAGTTCTGGTAACTAAATGAGACGAATAGAATCAGGCATGTGGCTAGTGCCCTCTGCAGATACATCTGTAGTGTTGAGACAAACGGATAGCTCCAAGGATCCAGATTCTAGAACCTTAACTTGGGAATCAGATGAGTAATATTAGTACCTATGTGTAGGATAAATGTCAATTGATACGTTAATATTTGCATCAACGTTAATGTTTCTGCATGGTCTGGAATTCATTATCCATACTAAAAAACAACCTTAATATTGCATCTCCAGGTCTGCAGGTCTATTTGTGTGAGTGTAGCTATAATGAGTGTTGTATCATCTTTGGCAGATTGTACCCATTCTATATGTGATGTTGATGTAATCTTCTATTTCATAGGTTCAATTATCTTGTGGTTCAAAGACTCTAATCCCTGAAAGAGACATGAAATGCCACCTTCACCCAGGGAAGGAGACTTCTCTACAGCATTTCTGATAGTCTCCCATATTAAATTATGATGTTTTAACCTAGGCCATTTTGCATTTTCCCTTTTGACCCCAGTGAAATTTTTATCAGATTGTAGGGAAAGTTAGTTTTGTGAGAATTAATAGACCCAAAATAAAACTAACAGTAGTTAAAACTGAACACAATAGAATTTATTATTGCCTAAATATTGACAGAAAATTTATTGATAAAATTTAAATACAGACCTAGGAAATTTTGAGTTAGTTAAAATAAATCTATCAAATAAAAATCATAGTATCATAAAATATGATCAGAACAACTTGGTGGAAACCCCAAACTGATGAATAAGTCAAATTTCATGGTGAAATACACATACAGTTAAACCAATTCCCATATGATTAAAAAGAAAATAGAAATACTGGAATATAACTAGGATGAATAGAACATGAATCAAGGACTTAAAATTATTTAACTGAATTAACTCTAGAAAATAAAATTGATCTCTCAGTTAAGGCGTAATTCATACAAATAGGTTTATAGTCATAAGAAAAAGGTTTTCATGGTCAAAACATTATGGTCATAAATATGCATCTGTTCATAAAAAGGGATTCAAGAGGGGAGGGTTAAAATATCTTCTCCCTTTCTCATGTCCAAAATCATGATGAAAATGGAGGAAGCTTCTCTCTCACCATGTTTGTGTTTAGTGATGGCCAGTTTACTTATTTATTTTTATCCTTTCTTTTTTCCCTGCATACACTTGATCATCTATATGAATGCATCATTTTCACATGTTATTACATATGAACATCATAGTGATCATGTATGTTGAGTTAGCTCTTAGCCCATTTTATAGCTATTTTGTGCCAGCCTCAGCATATTGATAAACAATTTTGAAGCTGGAGCAGCCTTTGTGGTTCTTATTATGATTGTAAGACATTCTTAGCAATAACCATCAGGAAATTTTGAAAAAAGTAAAATGAAAAAAGGTTTACTACTTATAGGTCCTGGAAATTACATGGCCCACCTAGGCCCACACAGTGAGGTTACAGGTAGAGAGAGAGAGAGAGACAGAAGCTGTGAGCTTGGGGTTCTGCTTTTATTGGGGTCGAGGGTAGGGGCCTAAGGTTTCCAGGGCTCATTCTTTATTGGTGAATTTAAAACATAAGAGCAGGAATTTAAGGCATGAGAAGAGAAAAAACAAGGGGCCCAACTCGTCAAAGGATCTCTAATCCAAAGGAGCTCTCTAATATAAACAAGGGAGCCTGGGGGGAGGAGTGCTGGCTCTTTATCTAGCCTGTGGCTGGCGATGTGTTTATTTGAGATAGCCATCTTTGAAGAGGATGCTTCTTTGAAGAAGATGCCTCAGTAATCAAAGCTGAAGTTAGGCACTTGCATTACACAAAAAGCAAAACCAACTCAAAGTTTGCACAACAATAGCCCATAGAAATGAAACAAGTTACCAGAGAACTCAGACAGCCAGGTGGCCAGCCAGGCTAGAAATGTAAGCTAGTCTAATTCCAACTTTAGCATTTCTTCCCTACGCCACAACCACAACTGGCAAATATTGATGAACATTTACCTGAAGTAGTCAACCCATAAAATGTTGTTCTCTGTTACTACAATTGGTGGTTAATGTCACCTGTCTGTCTTGAAACTGCCCTAGGTTATGTCATATGGCCAGTCCTCCTTGAATCTCCATCACTTCACAGTCCTTTGTCCAAAGTTGAGTAGTGGACCAAAGAGCACTGGACCAGCATTCAGAATAACCAGGTCTCTTCTGCAAGAGTGCCGCATAACAGTGTGAACTTGCTCATGGAATGTCATTTCTCTGAGCCTCGATTTACTTGTGGAAGCTTAGGATGATCTTGTCTGCTCTGTTTATTTTGCAAGGCTGTTTTATTAACCAATAATAATGAAACAGCCAGCTTTTAGAGATTAATGGCAACATCTTTATCATTTTCTAGCCACAGAAACTGCTGTACTGCCAGACATGTAAAGAGCAAATCAGATGAAATTTGAGAAAATATGTTGAAAATACAATTTTCTATAAAGAGTACAGGTGTGATTTTTTTGTTTTGTTTTGGTGAGGAAGATTGGCCCTGAACTAACATCTGTGCCAATCTTCCTGTATTTTGTATGTGGGACGCTGCCTCAGCATGGGTCGATAAGCGGTGTATAGGTCCATGCCTGGATCTGAACCGGTGAACCCCAGGCTGCTGAAGTGGAGCACAGGAACTTAACCACTATGCCATCAGACAGGCCCCATGGGTGTGATTCTTTTTATTTGTAATTATCGTGCCTCATCAGAAAGATTTACCCCTCCTTCTTTGTTTTTTCTGCAGGGCCACTGAGGTTCCTTTCCCAGACAGAATCTGTCACTGCCTTCATGGGAGACACTGTGCTACTCAAGTGTGAAGTCTTTGGGGAGCCTATGCCGACAATACATTGGCAGAAAAACCAACAAGACCTGACTCCAAACCCGGGTGACTCCCGAGTGGTGGTCTTGCCCTCTGGAGCCTTGCAGATCAGCAGACTTCAGCCAGGGGACATTGGAATCTATCGATGCTTAGCCCGGAATCCAGCCAGCTCAAGAACAGGAAATGAAGCAGAAGTCAGAATTTTATCAGGTATTGCAGTCCTCTTTATTCTCTTCAGAATTACTCTCTGGAGTAGTTTGAACAACAATTTTTCCTTTATCAATATTTTGTGATTGTTTTAAAGTTCTGTATTTTTTACTGGGTTTTGCTTTATTTATTTTTTCTCCCTCTCTAACTTCAATGAGAGTATGCCAAAGCTGTTTTTATTTTTCCATGTCTTGTAGTTGAAGTTTCTGGAGAAACAGATATTTTTCTTAAATTTGGCTTCATTCATTCATTCATTCATTCATTCATTAATATATAAGAGTGCTTGTTTTGCAAAGACCATTGTTAAGCATTTTTTATTATTATTTCATTTTCCTCTGATGACACTCTAAGAGGTAGTTATTATTATTCTCATTTTCAAAGTATGAAGGTGAGGCTTAGCGAGGTTAAGAACCTTCCCCAAGTTAATACTGATCATTCATTTACTCATCCATTCACATACTCATTTCTGACAAGCATTGTGCTAATACTAGGTATATAGCAGTGATTAAGACTGACACAGAGCCTGGCCTTTTAGAGTTCTGGGTGAACGTGGACATAAAGTCATTACCATAAAGTGGGATTGATATTACGATAAGGATAGTTGTTTCTCTCCATCTCTTATCTCCATTCCTCTTCCCTGGCAAATCTTTAAGACCGGGCTCATTTTCCTCTCCTAAATCATTGGAAGTTGTCTTGGATATTCTCTAGATCTCTTCTCTACTATCTTGTATCTATGTAATATCTACTTTCTCATTTAGTCTCACTCATCGGGTTTACTTGGACTCACTTGTGAGAATCACAAAGAAGGCACACTCTTGAGTAATTGTGAAGGACTCCCTATCAAAGAATTGCTGTTGTGTCTTGTCTCTCATTCTGTGAGCAGTTATCACAAGTCCTTCAGCAAGATAGAGGGTAACATTCCTAAGCTATTTCAAAAGCAAACTGGCAATTTTATTGAACGTTTCCAGATACTTTGAGAGGACATCTCTAAAACCACTTCTAACTCTTTTATGTATTCCCTCTTCCATAAGTCACAAGGACACTGACTAAAATGTGTCAATAACCATCAGCAACACTGTTGCTTTCCATCCACTAGGCAATGAAGGATGCAAATATAGCATTTATTCCCAACACATACATTCATTTCTTTAGGCATCCATTAGATACATGAAAATTTTAAATATTTATATTCACAGATCCTTAATAATGCATCAAAGTCAATCAGATGGGAAGCCTAGGTAAGGCACAGAGAAAACTGACAAGAATATGTTTGACTATCTTCATATGACTGAAAAGTCTGTTTTCCAATGGCATTAAGGGATAAGGTTGGACTAATTAAATATTAAAACTGAAATGGAGAGTTTTGAAAGACACAGAGACATAATCATCAAATCACCCTTTATGTTTATTTGTTCACCTTGTAAAACACATTTGCATTGTAATCCATGGAGATTTATTTAAAGCCAAATTTCATATTGCTAATTTGGTTAAAATTAAGACTATTTCGGTGTACTTTGGAGATGTGAGAGTATTTCTTACCTGAATAAAAAGTGAAATTTTTTGAAATCATTACATATAATGAAAAATTTTCTCCAAGTTCTATGAATTGAAATATAAAATTCAAAAAGGAATTATGAGCTGTAGTAATAAACACACATACACAGACATGATCTTGTCATACTCGATGAGGTTTGTCTCGTATGCCATTGACCACATAAAGGACCTGCTGAATGAGCATATGTTTGTCTCATTCATGTTCAAGTTTGCAAGTTGGTTAAGAGGTCAAATACACAGGTCCACAACAAGTACAAAATTGAGCAAGAGAATGAAAGAATGAATGGTCAATCCCAGCTTCTCTAGTTTCCATGTATGCTTCTTTCATTTTAAAAATCATGCTGAGTGATATCAGCATCATGGTGAAGTGAGCTCTTCCCTTGGACTCTCCCTTCTAAAATAAACTAGAGGAACATTCAAACACCAACAGAGGACACACACACAACACAGGAGATATCTGGGAGACCCACACAGCCAATACCTCTGAAGGTGGTGGTGAGGTTGGATCCTCCAGAAGAAGGTGAAGCTGCTTGGCAGGAGCTCCATGGAGAGAGAAGACTCATGGGTAGAGGAAGGGCACAGTTGGGGACAGGTGGTCTGTTTCTGCCTGACATGCCAGCCCTGCACTCCAGCCCATTGTTCCCTGGGAAAGTGGTGCAGTGAGAGAGGGGCAAGTTAGATGAGAGGCTCAGCTGGGGAGGGGAGCTCTGTCCCCACCCCCGGGCACCAGCCCCCTACTCCAGCCTCATGTTCACCAGGAAAGTGGCACAGTGAGAGGGGCTGGTAAGAGGAGTGGCTCAGCTGGGAAGAGGTGCTCTGGTCCAGTCTGATGCTCCAGCCCTGTACTCCAGCCACACGATTGTGGGGAGCACCACACGGAGAGAGCAGCAGTGGCAGGCAGAGCCCCATGAGTGCCCAGAGTACCACGCAGAGTGAGATGCATCGGTTGGAGGAGGCATGCATGTATACGAAAGTGCTCCTTACCTCGCCTGACACTCCAGTCCTGCTGTCACTCAGAGTTCCACACAGAGTGGTAAGCAGAGGCTGAGGGAAGCATAGGGGAAGTAGAGCACCCCTCCCCCTACCCAGTGCTCCAGATCTGCCATCAGCCAGAGCATTGCACAATGAGAAAAGCAGCCAGTGGCTGGAGCTGGGGATCCCCAGATCATGCTGGACCCAGAATACACAGCACCTGATCCTCACCCAGTGGAGACATGTGGCAGCAGTGACCAGATAATAATGCCATCCAGATGCAAAAATCCACACCATCAAGCAATATGAGAAAGTATATTAAATCTCAAGACCAGAAGGAAGATGACAAGTACCCAGAAGCCAACCCTGAAGACACAGAAATCCATAACCTAAATGACAAAGAATTCAAAATAGCTGTCATAAAAAAACTCAGCAAATTACAAGAAAACACAGAAAGACAAATTAACAAATTTGGGTGTTTCTTCACAAAAGAGATTGAAACTTTAAAGAAGAACCAATCAGAATTGTTGGAGATGAAAAACACAATGAATGAGATTAAAAAAAATCTGGACTCCCTAAACAACAAAACTGACAATATGGAAGACCAAATTAGCAATTTAGATGACAATACTATAGAAATGGTTCAGAGGGAGGAGAAGAGAGAACTAAGACTAAAAAGAAATGAAAAGGCTCTCAGAGAGATATCTGACTCAATTAAGAAATGCAACATAAGGATTATAGGTATTCCAGAGGGGGGAGAAAAGAAGAATGGAGCAGAAAGCTTGTTCTAAGAAATAATAGTGGAGAATTTTCCAAACCTGGAAAAGGAGATGGAAATCCACACAAAAGAGGCTACCAGAACTCTCAAGTATGTTAATGTAAAAAGATCTACTCCAAGGCATATAGTAGTAAAGCTAGCAAAAGTCAATGACAAAGAAAAAATATTAAGGACAGCAAGGCAGAAGAAAATAAATTACAAAGGAACCCCTATCAGACTTTCAGTGGATTTCTCAGCAGAAACTTTACAGGCTAGGAGAGACTGTAATGATATATTCAAAATCTTGAAAGACAAAAACTTTCAGCCAAGAATTCTCTATCCAGCGAAAATCTCCTTCAGATATGACAGAGAAATAAAATCTTTCTGAGATAAACAAAAGCTAAGGGAGTTAATCACAATAAGACTCCCACTACAAGAAATCCTCAAGAAGGCTCTCATACCTGAAAGGAAAAATAATAATAAAACAGGAAAAGAGCTACAAAGCCCTGAGCATGGAGATGAGTAGGTATGCAACAATCAGAAATCAGCAGCTCTCTATCAGATCAGGTTGGTAAACACTTAATTCTTACATAAAGGATAAAGAAAAGGAAAACACCAAAATAAAACTTATATCATCACCTTACCCACAAACTCACAACACAAAATGAGATAAGATTTGACAAAAATAAATTAGAAGGGGAAGAGGAAAGGGATGGCGTCAGTATAGTCTAAGGAAATAAGAGGCAATCAGAAAATGGACTTTCTCATCTTCAAGATTTTTTATACAAACCTAATGGTAACCACTAAACAAATAATTAGAACAGAGACATATGCAATAAACAAGGAGAAAAAGAAGAAAACCAACCTGTAGAAAACTACCTAATCAAATCAGTAACCCGATATACATGGGACAAGAAACAAAGGATGTGCAGAAGAACCAGAATATGTGCAATAAGATGGCAGTATTAAACCCTCATACATCAATAATCACTCTAAATGTAAATGGACTGAATTCTCCAATCAAAAGACACAGAGTGGCAGGATGGATTAAAGAACAAGACCCAACAATGTGCTGCCTCCAGGAAACACATCTCAGCTCCAATGACAAACAGAGGCTCAGAGTGAAGGGATGGAAGACAATACTCCAAGCTAATGGCAAACAAAAGAAAGCAGGTGTCACCATACTTATATCAGACAAAGTAGACTACAAGATAAAACAGGTAAAGAGAGACACAGAGGGGCAGTATTTAATGTTAAAAGGGACTCTCCAGCAAGAAGATATAACACTTATAAATATATATGCACCCAACACAGGAGCACCAAAGTACATAAAGCAACTATTAACATGACTAAAAGGAGATATTACCAACAACACAATAATAGTAGGGGACCTGAACACCCCACTTACTTCCATGGATAGATCATCCAGACAAAAAGTCAGCAAGGAGATAGTGGAATTAAATGAAAAACTAGACCACACGAACTTAATAGATATATAGAGAGCATGTCATCCAAAAACAGCAGAGTATACATTCTTCTCAGCTGTGCATGGAGCATTCTCAAGGATAGACCATATATTGGGAAACAAGGCAAACCTCAATAAATTTAAATAGATTGAAATCATATCTACTATCTTTTCTGACTATAATGCTATGAAACTAGAAATCAACTACAAGAAAAAAGCAGGGAAAGGAACAAAAATGTGGAGACTAAACAACATGCTACTGAACAACCAATGGGTTGTTGAATAAAAGGAGAAATCAAAACATACTTGGAGACAAATGAGAATGAAAACACACCATACCAACTGATATGGCTTGCAGCAAAAGTGGTCCTAAGAGGGCAATTTATAGCAATACAGGCCCATGTTAACAAACAAGAAAAAGCTCAAATAATCTTAAACTACACCTAACAGAATCAGAAAAAGAAGAACAAACAAAGCCCAGACTCAGTAGGAGGGAAATAATAAAAATTATAGCAGAAATAAATGAAACAAAAAAAGACTGTAAAAAGGATTAATGAAACAAGGAGCTGGTTCCTTGAGAAGAAAAACAAAATTGATAAACCCTTAGCCAGACTCACTAAGAAAAAAAGAGAGAAAGTTCAAATAAATAAAATTAGAAATGAAAGAGGAGAAATTACAATAGATACCACTGACATACGAAAGATTATAAGGTAATATTATGAAAAGCTATATGCCAAGAAAACTGAGCAATCTAGAAGAGATGGATAAATTCTTAGACTCTTACAACCTCCCAAGACTGAATGAAGAAAAAATAGAGACTCTGAATAGACCAATCACCAGTAAGGAGATTGAAACAGTCATCAAAAACCTCCCCCAAAATAAAAGTCCAGGACCAATAGCTTCTCAGGAGAAGTCTACCAAAGATTCAAAGAAGATTTATTACCCATTCTTCTCAAACTATTCCAAAAAATTAAGGAAGATGGAACACTTCCTAACACATTTTATGAGGCCCACATCACCCTGATACCAAAGCCAGAGGAGGACAACACAAAGAAGGAAAATTACAGGCCAATGTCACTGATGAACATAGATGCAAAAATCCTGAATGAAATATTGGCAAACCTAATACAGCAATACATTAAAAAGATCATACACCATGATCAAGTGGGATTCATATCAGGGACACAAGGATAGTTCAACATCTGCAAATCCATCAATGTGCTTCACCACATTAAAAAAATGAGGAATAAAAACCACATGATAATCTCCATAGATGCAGAGAAAACATTTGACAAGATCCAACATCCATTCACGATAAAAACTCTCAATAAAACGGATATAGAAGGAAGGTATCTCAACATGATAAAGGCCATATATGACAAACCTGCAACCAACATCGTACTCAATGGGGAAAAACTGAGAGCCATCCCTCTGAGAACAGGAGCAAGACAAGGGTGCCCACTCTCACCACTCTTATTCAACATAGTACTAGAGGTTTTGCCCAGAGCAATTAGGCAAGAAAAAGAAATAAAAGGGATCCAAATAGACACTGAAGAAGTGAAACTCTCGCTGTTTGCAGATGACATGATTTTATATATAGAAAACCCTAGGGGCCGGCCCCATGGTGCAGCGGTTAAGTATGCACATTCCACTTTGGTGCCCTGGGATTCACCAGTTTGGATCGCAGGGCAGGACATGGCACTGCTTGGCAAGGCATGCTGTGGTAGGCATCCCACATATAAAGTAGAGGAAGATGGGTACAGATGTTAGCCCAGGGCCAGTCTTCCTCAGCAAAAGAAGAGGAGGATTGGCAGCAGATATTAGCTCAGGAATAATCTTCCTCAAAAAAAAAAAAATAGAAAAAAAAGAAAACCCTAAAGAATCCATCTGAAAACTATTAGAAATAATCAACAACTACAGCAAAGTTGCAGGGTACAAAGTTAACTTACGAAACTCAGTGGCAGTTCTATACTTGAACAATGAACTAACAGAACAAGAACTCAAGAATATAATTCCATTTACAATAGCAACAAATGGAATAAAATGTCTAGGAATAAATTTAACCAAAGAGGTTAAAGAAAGAAAACATATACAAAGAAACATATACAAAGAAAACTGTAATACATTACTGAAAGAAATCAATAATGACATAAAGAAATGGAATAAATGGAATAAAGAAATGGAAGATATTCCATGCAAATGGATTGGAAGAATAAACACAGTTAATGTCCATACTACCTAAAGCAATCTATAGATTCAATGAAATTCCAATCAGAATCCCAATGACAGTCTTCACAGAAATAGAACAAAGAGTCTTAAAATTCATCTGGAGCAACAAAAGACCCCAAAAAGCTAGACCGAAAACAAGAGCAAAGCTAGAGGAATTGCAATCCCTGACTTCAAAATATATTACAGGGGCTGGCCCAGTGGCGCAGCAGTTAATTGCACACGCTCTGCTTCTCTGTGGCCCGGGATTCACCGGTTCAGATCCTGGGTGTGGACATGGCACCACTCCGCAAACCATGCTGTGGTAGGCATCCCACGTATAAAGCAGAGGAAGATGGGCATGGATGTTAGCTCACAGCCAGTCTTACTCAGCAAAAAGAGGAGGATTGGCAGTAGTTAGCTCAGGGCTAATCTTCCTCAAAACAAAAAAACAAAATATATTACAAAGCTATAGTAATCAAAACAGCATGGTACTGGTACAAGAACAGGCACACAGATCAATGGAACTGAATTGAAAGCCCAGAAATAAAACCACACATCTATGGACAGCTAATCTTCAACAAAAGAGCCAAGAACATACACTGGAGTAAGGAAAGCCTCTTTAATAAATGGTGCTGGGAAAACTGAACAGCCACATGTAAAAGACTGAAAGTAGACCATTATCGTTCCCCATGCACAAAAATAGACTCAAAATGGACCAAAGACTTGAAGGTAAGATCCGAACCATAAAACTTCTGGAAGAGAATATAGGCACTATGCTTTTTGATATCAGACTTAAAAGGATGTTTTCAAATACTCTGTCTACTCTGACAAGGGAAACAAAAGAAAAAAATAAACAAGTGGGACTTCTTCATACTAAAGAGCTTCTGGAAGGCAAAGGAAACCAAGATCAAAATGAAAAAACAACCCACCAAGTGGGAGAAAATATTTGCAAATTTTATATATAGAGCTCATATATATAAAGAGCTCACACAAATGAACTACAAGAAAACAAACAACTCAATCAAAAAGTGGGCAGAAGATACGAGCAACATTTTTCCAAAGAAGACATACAAATGGCCAATAGGCACATGAAAAGATGCTCAACATCACTAATCATCAGGGAAATGCAAATCAAAGCTATATTAGATACCATCTTATACCCATTAGAATGGCTATAATCACCAAGACAGAAAACAACAACTGTTGGACAGGTGGTCGAGAAAAGGAAACCCTTACCCACTGCTGGTGGGAATACAAACTGGTGCAGGCACTGTGGAAAACAGTATAGAGATTTCTCAAAAAATTAAAAATAGAACTACCATATATGATCCAGCTATCCCACTACTTGGTATTTACCCAAAGAACTGGAAATCAACTATTCGAAGAGACTTATTCACCTATTTGTTCACTGCAGTACTATTCACAATAGCCAAGATGTACAAGCAACCCAAGTGCCCACTCATGGATGATTGGATAAAGAAGATGTGGTATATGTATACAATGGAATACTACTCAGCCATAAAAAAGACAAAATCGTCTCGTTTGAAACCACATGGATGAACTTTGAGGGAATTATGTTAAGTGAAATAAGCCAGACAAAGACAAACACCATATGATTTCACTTTTATGTGGAATATAAACAAACTTGTGGACAAAGACAATAAGTTAGTGGTTACTGGGGGAAGGGGAGAGGAGGGTGGGCACAAGGGGTGAAGGGGCATACTTATATGCTGTATGACAAGCGATAATGTACAACTGAAATATCACTGTGCTATAAGCTATTATGACCACAATAAAAAAAATCATGCTAATCTATTCTGAATCAATTTCTACTCTCTATAAGTACGAATTTGAGGGAGTAATACATTACATACATATATTGGTCATTCTCTATTCTAACACTTATTTAATCTGGTAAAATAGAGTCAATTTAAATAGAGACCCATCATTTTATTAACATGATCTAGAAGTACTAACGTGGTACCCGAATGGTTACCACTCTTTAAAAAAATCTATTCTTCCTTGGTCGTTTAAGTACTGTAGTGAGTGATGAAGTTATCTGCTTTTTGCTTTAGTTTGAAACATAAATGCTAATTTGAAGTTTTGCAACTTCGTCTAATACTTATTTTTAGCACAATGCAGACAGAGAGTATTTGAAGTTGTCTGTATATCCATAGGCAGAGTTATCTAGTTCTAAATAATATATAATTTAATGTACTTTTTCAAGTTTATATGAAATGCATTTCAAATTGCCACTTTTATATATCAGGTGTCTAATATCACCAAGTAACTAAGATCTATTAAATTCAGATTCTCGCAATGAAATAGTTGTTTTGAAATGCTGTCTTTCAGGAAGCGGTTTCAGTTTATTCACTAAAGAAATAAATACTTTATTCAACTTTTGAGTGAATCATATATATCTGCCATCATGCTGGTTGCTAGGAATACAAATTGGTTGACCATGCCTTAAAGCAGCTAGTGTCTAGTAGGGGAAATAGATAAAACAAGTGGGCTTGCTGTCAAAGACAAAACACAGACTATTACCTTGCGTAAGAGAGAAATACCAGTGTGCCCATCATAAAGAACAAGTAGTGGCTAGGCAAAGAGAAGTGTACACCTGGGAAAAAGGGCGGCAGAAGCAAAGCATTGAGAAGAGAGAGAGAAAATCTTTTCAGGGCAACTGCACATATTCTGTTTAACTGGATCATAAGGCACAGAAAGTGTTGGAGGGGGACAAACTGGAAGAAAGGAAGATAAACTGAAGAAGGGAAGATAAGGTAGAATATGCCACATTAATCTTGAAGAGAATTGACCAAAAGCTGCTAGTAAAGTGGTTTCAGAAGGAATTCAGAAATGAAGATGGATGGGGAGATGTTAAGAACAGGTCTTGGAAACATGTCAGATGCAGCTTATGAGGGAGTCTATGGAGTCCGGGCTCAGATAGAAGCCACGTAGTGGCACTTTTCACTGAGATTGGAAGTGGGGTAGTGGTGTTATTGTGTTCAACATAAATTACAATTTTTTTTAAAGATTGGCCCTGAGCTAACATCTGTTGCCAAACCTTCTTTTTTCCTTCTTCTCCCAGAAGCCCCCAGGACATAGTCGTATATTCTAGTTGTAGGTCTTTCTAGTCCTGCTATGTGGGGTGCTGCCTCAGCATGGCTTGAAGAGTGGTGCTAGGTCCCCTGCCAGGATCCAAGCTAGTGAAATTCTGGGCCACTGAAGTGGAGTGTGCCAACTTGGCCACAGGGATGGCCCCAAAATTACAAGTTTTTAAAAGAGATTTTTCCATAACATTTTATATATTCCAGATTAAATGAATAATTATTTATTTCACTGAAAGAGGAAAACAGGTAACTGATTTAATTTGTTAATTAATCTGTTAAGACAGAAATCGAATTCTTGCTTGTGAGGAATCATATATTTTTAACAGAGTAAGTTAGTATTAAATTGCTGTGAAGGATTTTTTTGAAATATTGTTAACAAAACTCTTAAGTAAGACTTGAGATGGTTTAAGATGCCTTATTGTATGTGATGGAGAATATATGAGGGATTGAAGCAGTCATTGTGATTGTCAAGTCCACTTTATTCATTTCTCATCACATCTGAGTCCAAGCAGTAGATTGAATTGCTGAGCTATAAATCTGCTTTGGGCACTAGGCTGACTAAAATAACTGGCCCGTACACTGGAACTCTTACTTCAGTTTTCTTAATGGCCTAATTGCATTGATCAATTGGTAATTCAATCTATTGCTCATTCGTTTAAATACAGTTAGATGACTTGGGCCTTGAAGTGACCTGAAATGTGTAATTTGAGGCATTGGCTTTTAATGGTATAAACTAGACTAAGACATATATCAAATGATTTTTCTCTACAATATTTACTTCTATTGAAATAAATTTTAACAGAAATCATTCTAAAATTTACATTATTTATAGGAAAAATTACGTTTTTTAGTTTTAAAGCAAAGTTTCAGAATTTTGTTCATTACTGAGAATTATTACTACGTCGATGGGTGCATTAAACTTTTTAGTTTGACTAAATATTTCTTATAGTTCAAAATTAATTACCTTTTGACACCATTTAATTTTTATAATTTCTACAGAATTATCTGTGGGGATAACAAAGAAGACACATGCTTTATTTTTAAATTTACTGTCGAGCTGGACAGTTAATTCATGTAGCCATGTGATAACACAAGGCAGGGAATGGTAAATTCAGGTAAACACATCTAGCTCGAAATCAACACAGAGAAGTAAAACTTCGGAAGTCTCCATATAGGTGATTGCTTTTCTAGATCATCAGGAGAGAATCATTCATAGAATGATAGCAGCAGATGATAAATCTGGACGAAGAAGTTGAACCTACCTTATGGAGAGCCTTGAATCCCATATGTAGAAATTTAGACTTTATTCTATTCACTTTATTGATAGTTGGGAATCCTTGAAGACTTTTGAGCAATGGATACCATGACATAAATATGCACACAGAAAAACAGAAACAAGGAAGTGAAGAGCAAATCAGATTAATGTATTACCTGATTCTTTTGTATCTACTTAATGGTTTTCACTACATGGAAGGATTTTCCCATGGTTTGTTTTCTTTGTTTGGGCTAGTTTTGAAAAAATTCATTTCTTATGACACAATATAAACAGCACATTTTTAGCCTTTCCTAGATCTAAGTTGGATAAAATGGTTTTTTGATCTTCTCTCTTATATGTGCTTAGAAAAGAATGAAGGATAACATCATACTATATTTAAACATTGTGAAGTCCACATTTCCTGTATATTATGTCAGATTTAATCCAAATTGCATGAGAAGGTCAGCATGAAGACTATCACAATCCATTTCTGTGGACTCAGTTTATATTGAGTTAATATTGATTAATTAATATTTAAAATTTCCAATTTGAACTTAGTATAAATTGTTAAAAATGTAAAATCTGACACCAGACTAAGGACAGATCTTGGTTTCACCACTGACTAGGTGTGCAGTTTAAGGCAAACTACTTAATCTAAGTCTTTATTTATCTCACAAAATGCAAGGGTATAGCATATATTTCACAAGGTGGTTATGAGGCTTTAAAGTTCAATGCCTGGAATCGCTAAGTCCTCAGTAGCTGTTATAATTAACTTAGACATTTTAGAGATTCCAGTCTTAAAGAATTTGATTCTCATGTCAAGATTATTTCTCCGATAATAGGTTACCCAATTTTGGTTCTGCATGGCTAAGTATTCATTTATCTACTGGTATTTAATTACTCATGTTTTATAATATTTATCCATAGTACTATCTAATTGCTTCATTTCCTTTTCACATCTAGTAGAAGCCAGGGTCTCCTGCAACTATTTCCTCTGTAGTAACTCATTGTTACATGATTTTCACCTTACCTTTCCATCAACATCATTTCTTTTGATATATTACAAGATTTTGCAAGAGGCATGGCTTAGAAATAGGAATTAGAAGATAAATAAGACTTCTAGTATTTGATTTTTATTACCTATACCAATTCATCTAATCCTCTAAAATCCTCTGCTTCCTTATGTGTTAAGATAAGAGGGTGGACTAGATCAGATTTTCCAAATCTTCTCACTACCAAGGATCTCACTTATTGTTTCATTCCACATTCATCCCCAACTCAGCCTTTATTGTGTTTTTAAGTGTTTAAGAGTTCAAGAGTTTTAGAGTTCAGTGTTGAAGAATTCAAGTTTGCTAGACAAACTCTAATTATTAAAAACCATAAGGCCATGCTGAAACCCAACAATTAAAGGTCAAAAACCAATCTCATAAAATATGAGATTATCCTACTTTTAGATTAATAAAAGAAAACACAATAGTTTTTTTGGGGGGGGGGTGGGAGTGAGGAAGATTGGCTCTGAGATATCATCTGTTGCCAATCTTCCTCTTTCTGTCTGCGGAAGATTGTCACTGAGCCAAGATCCATGCCAATCTTCCTCTATTTTTTGCATGTGGGATGCTGCCACACCATGGCCGAAAGAGCAATGTGTAGGTCAGCGCCTGGGATCTGAACCCACAGACCCTGGGCCACCAAAGCAGAGCACGTGAACCCAACCACTATGCAACCGGGCCAGCCCCAGAAAAGACAATAGTTTTAAGTTGGTTTATATTGCCACACACACACACACAAACACCCCAAAAGAAAATAGGATATCTTTTATTGTACACAACTGGCCATGCAGGAAACAGATCAAGTTCCATATCATTATGTGCCCCTGCTCCCCCAGATGAAAATTTTAACATGCCCCCTTGGGAACAAGCACTGGGGAGAGCACAGAAACCAATAGACAATCACGTTACGTGGAAATTAGTTTTTGTAGGTCAGGTCTTTTAACTATGTGAGATAACCTGTGTTTCACATGGAATTGATGAAATTCCATTCAGATGCAACAAAGTCTAATATGCTATTAAGCATAAGCTAACTTACTATGGATAAATAGACACTATCTATTTGTTTTTTGAATTTGTTAAAAAATAAGTTTTCAGGGGCCAGCCCTGTGGTCGAGTGGTTAATTTTGTGTGCTCTGCTTTGGCGGCCCAGGGTTTCACCAGTTCAGATCCTGGGCATGGACATGGCACCACTCATCAAGCCATGCTGAGGTGGCGTCCCACATGCCACAACTAGAAGGACCCACAACTAAAAATACATAACTATGTACCAGGGAGCTTTGGGGAGAAAAAAGAAAAATAAAATCTTAAAAGAATAATAAATAAATAAGTTTTCATTCCCAGTGCTGTTTTGGGGGACATCAACCAGTTGAAAGTTTCAGCCAGTTTCAACAAGTTGAAAGTACTTGGAATCCTGGAGGAACTATTACATTTTTCTTGCCATGTCTATTGTTCTAACGTCACTAGTGATCTCGCCCTCATCAAATCCACTAGTTTTTCTATTTTCATCTTGGAGCTTGAGTGATGTTAGGTATCGATTATACTATCTCCTCTTAACAACCATTTCCTGAAATGCTGCTATTTCACATAAGATCAAAAGCAAAAACAATGTACTTGGGATTGTCCCCACAAGGAAGAATGAAGATTTCTTGAAGAGAAGAAAGCCTGTCTTTTCCCAAAAGTCTATTGGTGCCGACACATGGTCAGATTTTCATTTACTAGGAATATAATGCTCAGCAGCTCTGCGTGGGTGAGTGAAGGTGAGGCAGGCTGGCCTGACTCACACAAACAAGACACTTGCCCTGAGGGTGTGTGAAAGCCTAACCTATAACCTGGGTGTGCAAAAGTCACAAAAACTAATGAAAGAACTGGTGGAGCTTCCTTTCCTGGTCCAGTTTGACAGCAATTTATCCCTGCAGCATAAAATAGATATATTTTTTCATGAGTTATGGACACAACTTTATTGATTCAACATTGGCCAAATAGGAAGTAATCCAAATACTTTTGTTTCTTTATCAAAAAAGAGAGTTAGAATAAAAAATTTGTTACATTTCTGGAAAGTTTTAAATGCTGTTTTATGCCTTTATATAAATTATGAAGATTTCTGGTCTCCCTAAACTAACTTTGACACATCATAATGGCAACATTTGTTTTCTTGGATTCTACTGTCAGCTGTAAAATTAAAAAAAAAAGTCATTCTATAAATGAAAAATCACTTCCTTCAGATCTGCCACAAAATGAAACTGATAGACTCAAAATTTGCCTGTGAGACAGAAGGGATACAGCCATATGCCAATGATAAGAATAGACGCTCCCCTTTCTTCCTCCAAACTCTAACTACAAATAGCAATATGTGTGTGTACATGGAGAGAGAAAGAGGAAATATGAACAGATGTAGGAATATTTACAGAGAGGGAATGTCATTTTTAGTACTGAAGTGGTGTAAATGAGGAAGGAAAGTAATAGAATCATAGAATGATGAAAAATAGCTCCTGAGAAAAGGCTCCCTTCTCGCTCTCTGTTCAAAGCTCCTTGGCTTATGGCCAGATGGAGTTTTTTCATATTTTATTAAATAAATTTTGATTTCTGTGATCAGTCTGGATTAGGCTGATTTTTAATAAAAGACATTCTAAACATAGAGTTAGAAGGAATTTCATGGAATATTTCACTCAGAGCACATATTATAGTTACCTACTTGTGTTTGAAGACACATGGTACCTCCTGAACTAGATGGGGAGTGACTAAGGAGCCAGCAAGTGAACAGTAGGTTAGCTTGAAATTGAGGATGAAGACAGAGGAAACTAGCTCTGTGAAGTGAGATTAATTTGTAACTCTTTGCCTGGGAAGAAATAAAAGAGAATATCCCATGGTAGCCTGCATTGCACTTTCATTTCCAATTGGAAAGGCATTTGATATTCTGTTGAGGCAGGAAATTAATAAAGAAAACCTGAGTAGACAATGAGAAAAAAAGGTTTTGCATTCAGAAAGCATAAAAATTAAAAGCGAGTACTGGCTATTTTGGAGAAGACAGTTATTAACTTGTGAAAACTAGCATTTCTTTTCCTGCTGACACAGATGCCAACAGTCCATAATTAAATTTCTCTATGCATCAGTTATTGTTTAGAGTCAGCTATGGAAGTTTAGTGTTGACGTTCCTAAATCATAGATTAGAAAAATGGCCCCATGAAAAGAAAGTCATGGTTGTCAGAGGGTGAGCATGCATTTCAGTTTGCTGGGGACGGTCCTGGTCACACCTAGTGTCCTAGAATAATTATGAAGAGAGTTACCTTTTACTCTAAAACATATCTCAAGTTGGATAATTTATACAGTCAACCAGGTCATCTATCATGAAGGAAGACAAAATGCTGTGGCCCAGAGACATTTGGGAAAACCCATGAATGCAGAGTCAAAGCTAGTTTCCAGCTGACCTCACAGACTCAATTAATTTGGCCAGTGTAATGTCTAATCCAAGCTCTTTTTTTTTTATGACTTTAAACAGAAAATATTCTTTCCACTTTCACTAGTATACCTTGCCCATGCCTGTTTAGGGCATGGGCCCCAAAGATGCTTGAGTTCTTGCTTCTGAATCTGTGAAATGTAGGTAAATGTGTCAGATTATATGATCCAAGATGCTTCTTAACTTTTAATAATCTATTGCTGAAAGACAATGATTGGAAATATTTGAGTTTTGCACTGCCTTCCTAAATGCAAAATAATAAGAATGAGGAAGAACAGACAAAGGAGAAAGAAGTATATTTAATTTATCAATGTCTATTTAAAAGGTGCAAAACTATTCCCATGTTGAAAGGAAATGAGCTGCTTGAATGTCTCAGAAGAATTGCTAACTTGTTGAGACTATGTCTGCATCAGTTCTTAAAGCATGGTCCGTGGAACCCCTGGTATTTCTTGAAATGATTTCAGGGGATCTGTGAGGTCAAACCTATTTTAATGATAATGCTGATACGAAGGTTTTTTTTGTATTTTTTCACTGTGTTGACTTAAGAATATCTTTGATGGAGCAGTAAAAATTATTAGTTATTAAATATCCATCTTTAAATACATATCTTGTTAATATTCTGCATGTCAAAATGGGAAATATACACGAAAGATATGAAAATATAATAATTTTTGAGGTGTAAAACTTCTGTGATCATTCAAGTTTCAAACTGAATTAGCTAACTTTTTTTTTAATGGAACACCATTTCTACTTGAAGGGACAATCAACAGAAAAACTATAGTTATTCAGACTTAGCTACTAGTTAGACGTTTTCTCAAAAATCAGTGAAGTGAACCAGTCAGTTCAAGGAAAAGAGTATTTGCTGCCAAAGATGAAATTCAAGCTTTTAAGTTAAAATTAGAAATTTGGAAAACTTGTATGTGCCACTGGGAGCTTGACAGCTTTGCAATATTGAAAGACTTTTCTGATAGGATTGGTGGTGATGGTAACAAATGAGATTTTCCGATACTATATAACGAAATGTGTCAACATTTGGAAGACCTGTCTAATTCAGTGCAATATTCCAAACGACCATTGATTGACATGACAAAATCATGCATCACTAAAAGATGTATTCAAAATGCAAGATAGATCAGTGGATTTTTATATAACAGCACAAAATGTTTATTGATATGGTGTCAGATTCCACATAATAACTAACTTTCAAGAAAATACTTGGGGCCGGCCCCACAGTTGAGTGGTTAAGTTCACGTGCTCCCCTTCAGCGGCCCAAGGTTTTGCTGGTTCGGATCCTGGGAGTGGACATGGCACCATTCGTCAGGCCACGCTGAGGCAGTGTCCCACATGCCACAACTAGAAGGACCTACAACTAAAAATACACAACTATGTACCAGGGTGGGGCTTTGGGGAGAAAAACGAAAAATAAAATCTTAAAAAATATATATATGTACACAACTATGTACTGGGGGAACTTGGGGAGAAAAAGCAGAAACAAAAAAAAAGATTGGCAACAGTTTTTAGCTCAGGTGCCAACCTTCAAACAAAAAACAAACTACTTATCGAGTTTTGGTGTAGAGTTAAAGGATAAAATCTAAAATTATCTGAAAATCTTAAAATACGTCTCTTTTCCAACATCGTATTTTTTGAGGTCAGATTATTTTCATGTAACTCAACCAAATCGACATATCAGAACAAAGTGAATGCAGAAAGTAACACAGCAATTTAGTTGTTTTCTATTAAACCAGTCATTAAAAAATTTACAAAAATATGGGCTGGTCTGGTGGCACAGTGGTTAAGTTCCCACGTTCTACTTCGGTGGCCAGGGGTGTGCCGGTTTGGATCCCGGGTGTGGACCTATGCACTGCTTATCAAGCTATGCTGTGGCAGGCGTCCCACACAGAAAACAGAGGAAGATGGGCATGGATGTTAGCTCAGGGCCAATCTTCCTAAGCAAAAAAAGGAGGACTGGTGGCAGATGTTAGCTCTGGGCTAATTTTCTTCAAAAAAAATTTACAAAAATATAAAGTACTACCACTCTTCCCACTAATATTTTTGTTTAGAAAATACAGTATTTTAAAAATATATAATTTTTGGTGAGGTGTGAATAAACATTTAATAACTAAATATTTTAAAAATCTCTCAGTTTTGATTTTTAATGTGGTCAATATTTATAGCTATAACCTACATAAACAAAAGCTCTTTGGGGTCCTCAATAATTTTTAAGAGTACAAGTGGTTCCAGAGAGCAAACAGTTACATCAGTATTCATTTTCCTAATGATTATAGATCATTTTTCTCCAACTCAGATAACAGAGTAAGCTGAAGTAGGCCAAATTTTCCATTAGAAAAGCTAAAAAGAAAGAAAGAAGGAAAGAGAAGCATAAGCAAAGTCAGCATGTTGCCATAAGGTATTTCTACAATTTAACATAATCTGCATATGTCAGAGGTCAGGATCATTGTGCTGACTGTTTTCCCTTCATTTATGTCCTACCCTCTTGCTCTCTGAGGAGGATTAACTGTGCCATCACCAGGATGACAATGCGATCAGGTCAGAGAATCAGGCTAACATTTCCCCCCAATAGGAATAAGCTAACCTGAGGTTCAGGCTGAGCAAATCATGCCTCTTGTAATAGATTTAGAAAAGAAAAATAGTCCCATAATTTTGTACATTCACTTCCAAAGCATTATATTAAAGAGATCTGCTTTGTCATTTTTAATATAAAAATTTGACGTTAGGGGAAAAAATTCACTTTTTGCTTGTTTGATTTTTAAAGCTATTGCCAAATTTGCTTTCTGGAGTCCACCCTTGCATTTTCCTCCCATTTTTATTTTAAAATGTATTACACATACATAAAAGTATATGAAACATATCTACAATTTAAATAATAAAAATAAAATGACCATTTACGTACCTATCACCCAATTTATGAAATAGAACATTACAAACTAGTATTTTGATGCCACTTTCTGTATTTAAATCAGGTTCATTAATTCACTGGAAAAATTTGTCGTGTTCTATTAGTTGAATAATTCCATTGGGTCTGAATAGTCAGTGCCCATATAGTGAAACAAAAAAGATTTTTATGAATAATTACTAATTCCATGTTAGTTCCATTATAATCAATTTATTCAACAAAAGTCATGACCCAGAATTTCACTTCCTCCAGGCCTCTTTCATTTATGCTGTTATGGAGCCTTCATCTGCTCTTAAATATTTTCCTTGTGTTTTCATCATTAACTTTGAGAATTTCTTTGTTCCTTGTATAATTTGCATCCATTCTGCAACACTAGACTTTAAAATAACTCTTTACTCTAAAAATAAAATATGTTCTTATAAAAACCTTTAGAATATATAGAAAAATCCAAAGATGAAAATAAAAACCACCCATAAATTTATCACACAAAGATAACCTTGGCAATTGCATCTTCATCCATCTGATTCTGAAACATAGATATACTTTCTTGACACTCCTCTAAAAAAGATTCACATATTTTTTTCCTGAGGAAGATTCACCCTGGGCTAACATCTGTTGCCAATCTTCCTCTTCTTCTGTGTGAGCCATCGCCACAGAGTGTCCACTGACAGATGAGTGGTTTAGGTCAGTGCCCAGGGGCCAAACCTGGACCACGGAAGTGGAACACGCCAAACTTAACCACTAGGCAACTGGGGTTGGCTCACCCAAATTCAGATTTTAAAAGAGAAAAATAAGGCAGATATCAATTAAATAATATTTCTGTAAACAGCCAAAATCACCCAAACAGTACAAAAACAAAAGCAAAAGTCAAACTGGAAAAAAAAAGTTTACTTGGTATTTTAAATTGCTGGAGTGGGCTTGTTTTGTTTTCATTTTCAACTGTATGTTTCAGTGATCTATCGCTACATAACAAATCACTCCAAAATTTATGACTTAAAGGACAAATTTATCCTCTATTGTAATTCTGTGGTTTAGCTCAGCATTTCCTCTCTTGATTTCATTTTGACTCACTCAGGCGCATATGCCCGAAGTGGGAGGTTCAAGATGGCCTCACTCACCTATCTGTTTGTTGTTGCTGGTTTTTGGCTGGGGGACTCAGTTATCTTCCTGTGTCTTCTCAACTTCCAGTGGACGAAATGAACAGCATAGTCTCAGAAAGAGCCATGGCAGAAACTGTAAGGCCTCTGAAGGCCTTGGCTCATACAGTATACTCATACAGCGTAACTTCCACCACAGTCTATTGGTCAAAGGCAGATACAAGGCCAGGCCAGATTCAAATCATAGGGACTAGACCTTCAATTCTTCATTGGAAGAGTTCAAACAATTTGTGATCATATTTAATCTATTACAAAGTTGTATAGCATAAGAACTATTTACTATTAAAGAAAATTTCTATTAGCTTTTTGGGGAACTTCCATAATAATAGAATTTATTAGATTAGATAATTACAGAGCGATATCTTGGGAGAAGTGAAATCAAATTTCTCTGCCAAAAGCTGATATTTTCATACATGTGATCAGAGTCACAAAGTCCAATGCCTATGAAGCCACAAAGATAATAAACATAACTGAAATAGGCCAGATTGAGATTGAAGTAATCTAGAATACATATGCTCTGTCTAAAGAAGCAATAGGAAATGGTGTTCTTGTGGCAATATGAGCCCAATGATGCCTGCACTACTGTTATTTTAAGATGAAGACTAATCACAGCAAGTTATTTTGTGTATCTCAATAAACCGATTCTAAAGTTTATATGGAAAGACAAGAGAACCAGAATACTGAGCACAATACCAAAGAAGAGCATCAGAGGATGAACATTCCCTGACATCAAGACTCGCTATAAAGCTAAAGTAGTCAAGATATTGTTATATTGGCAAAATAATGGGGAATAGAACAATGGAACAAAGTAGAGCTCTCAGAAATAGACCCACACAAATACAGTCAACCAATCTTTGACAAAGGAGCAAAACCAAGTCGATGGACAAAGGATAGTCTTTTCAACACATGGTGCTGAAACAACAGGACATTCATATGTAAAAAAGAATAAAAACAAAACTAGACACAGACCTTACAGCTTTCACAAAAATTCACTCAAAATGGAGCATTGACCTAAATATAAAATAAAGAACTATAGAAACTTCTAGAAGATAACATGGGAGAAAATCTAGGTGATTTTAGATTTGACAATGAATTTTTAGATACCACACTTATAAAAAAATCCATGATAGGAAAAATTGATAAATTGGACTTTGTGGAATTAATAACTTGTTCTCTGCAAAAGACAATGTTAAGAAAATGATAAAATAAGCCACAGATTGAGAAAATATTTGCAAAACACACATCTGATAAAGGACTTGTATGAAAAACATAAAATGAATACGTGAAGCTCAACAATAAACAAACAAAATTAAAAATAGGCAAAAGTTCTGAAGAGATACCTCACTGAAGAAAATATACAAATAGAAACTAAGTATATGAAATGTGCTCAACATCATATGTCATTTGGGAACTGCAAGTTAAGACAATTGTAAGATACCACTAGACATCTATTAAAATGGCTAAAATCCAAAAATGATCATACAAAATGCTTACAAAGATGAGAAACAACAGGAACTCTCCATCATTGCTGGTGGGAGTAAAAAATTGCAGAGCCACTTTAGAAGACAGTTTAGGAGTTTCTTACAAAAATAAACATAGTATTATCATACAATCTAGCAATCGTGATCCAAGAATCGTGACCCTAGAATCGTGATCCGTATTTACCCAATTGACCCATTTACCCAAATGTCCAGACAAAAATCTGCACATGGATGGTTATAGCAGATTTGTTTATAATCACCAAAAACTGGAAGCAATCAGTCAAGCACCTATTCTTCAACAGGTGGCTGGATAAACAAATTGTGGTACATCCATACAGTGGAATAATATCCAGTACTACAAATAAATGAGCTATCAAACCATAAAAAGATGTGGATGAACCCTAAATGCATATAATTAAGAGAAAGAAATCAATCTGAAAAGTCTACATATTATATAATTCCAACTACATGATATTCTGGAAAAGGCACAACTATAGAAATAGTAAAAAGACCAATGATTGCCTGGAGTTTGAGATAGGGGTAGAGGGGAGAGATGGAAAAGTGAAGCTCAGAGGATTTTTAGGGTGGTGAAACTATTTTATATGATACCATAATGTTGGATATTTGACATTATGCATTTATCAAACAAATAGAACTGTACAAAGCAAAGAATGAACCTTAATGTGCACTATGCACTTTAGTTAATAACTGTATCAATATCAGTTCATTAATTGTAA